>NW_015374140.1:2562-123849 GCF_001272555.1 Dufourea novaeangliae | reverse complement strand
TAACAGAGAGAGGGAGGGAGAGAGAGAGAGAGAGAGAGAGAGAGAGAGACAGGTGTGGGGTAGAATGAAAGGGAAAGGGATGAGTGAGGATAATGTGCAGAGAACACACGATGAACATTATTATAATATATATAATATACATATAGATATACATATATCGCGCGTGTACCGTCGTTCGCGTAATACGTGTGCGTGTGTCCAGCTAGAGGAAAGATAACGAAATTAATAGAGAAAAAAAAATGTGGGGGAACGAGTAAAAATGGTAGTCATTTACGATAGATTTGTATTTTTCAGTGTTGAGAAGTTTTTTATACCGCTGTTATATTCTTGTCGAAATATCTTATTAGTTCGGAGAAAATGCATGTGTGAGAGACGAGTTTCTGTATCCTAGCGTGCATACGGTTAGGTGCGATTGAGAGGAGCGTTTCGTGTGCGAGAGGGTAGGGGAGTGGTGGGAAATGGAAAGAGAAAAAAAGCGTTAAACGGTTGATCGAGAAAGGGTGTCGACCGACGAGGGGGTTGATCGTTCGACGAGCAATCGGAAATGCTGAAAGAACGACGAGATGTCTCCGTGTCGTTTCCAAGATGGACGATGGATCGTTATAATACGTTATATGTATTGGGTATGTACATGCGACGTGGATCGCGTGCGACATTTTCCAGGATAGGAAACTCGATATACATATGTATGTATCGCGAACGATCATTTGGCCAAGACCGGTGCAACGACCGTCGCCGCAACGAGAGTCGTTTGCGGTCGTTGCCTGGTCTCCGTGTCGACTATCTCGAAGTTACTCGCGATACCGATCCGCAACCAAAGGAACGCGTACATGCTTGCTTTTAGTCGTCTTTCGGTGAACCGGATGGAGAGATCTCGTCTCTAGTTGTTGTTTTTTTCCGTGAAACTCGTCGTCTCGTGAGAGGAATCCTCAAAGGAACGACGGAGTAGCACGCGAGCGCGAGACAACGCGTCCACGATAATTCCTACTCGAATAACCGTATATACAAACTTCCTTGCTCACTCTCCGATGTACCGTGTTCCGCGTACAGTTCGATTGATTTTTTTTTTTTTTTTTTTAAAAAAACGTTTTTTTACATTTTGCATCGTAACGGAGAGAAGACAGGCACGCATACACGGTGTGTGTTCGTAACGATACGTTCCGTTCGTTTTCCTGTTTATTTTTTATCTTCTCAGTGTTTTTTCTTGTTTTTTTTTTTTTTTTGAACGGTTACCAGTTCCGCGTTACCTATGTTCTTTCGTGCCGTTTAGTTTTCTCGTAAGCGGGCGCGCGCGAACGTGGTTGTCAGACGAGCGCGAAGAGAAGCAAGAGAGGTGGTGGATCGTGGCGCGAACGGGGAATCGCCGATGGCCGCGATCGAGACGGCTTCGATGACTTTTTTGTAAATTTTTATCCAACGCTCAGTACTCGTCGCGAATCCCCGTTAACCCGATCACACCGTCCACGATCTTCTACTCGCGACGACACGGTCGCGCCAAATTTCGTCCCTATATTATTTCCTTTCATCGCTCGGACTAATCGGAAAGACCGAATTTCCGTGTCCTCACTACCTGTATTGTCGCTACGATGTTTACTATTAGTTTGTAATGTTCTAACCGCGATTACTCTTAAACACCGTTATTATTGCGACTATGATTATCACTATTTACCTATTATTCTATTACGATGGCGATGATTATTACTATAGCGTTTATTATATAGATATATATGCGTATGTATATCTCCATGTACCAAAGAAACAGTCGAACATACACACAGATACACGCGTACAGCAACACCCACACACACACACGTTGTATACAATGGTACACGTGCACGTAAACACGTTACAGACAGACATGCACGCAGAAAACAAGACGGGTAGGAAGTGTAACCGGATGCTAAAGGTTACGCAACGGTAATCGTGGCGAAAGCCAGAGAAATTCGCGCGAATGTGGTCGATTTATACGATCGACCAGCGACATCGAGTTCTCGGGTTTGTCGAGTGACCGACCGTACGAGCATTTCTGGCACCGAACGAAACAGTTATCGCACCTCTGACCCGAGAGCTTGTTTCCGCGGTGAGAAAGGAACTTTTAATTTCGTATAGGGATTGGAAATGGATTTTTACCGGATGTTGCTTCAGCTGTGCTACGCTCACCTATCTAACGATTCCGATATCCTAACCGACAGTTTTGATCGTAGACCTACCGTAGCACTTCAACAACCAGGCAGGTACAACGGTGTACTTTCTTTCATTTAAATTGATTAACGTAATCGATGAATTTAATCGGTACATCGAGCGAGGTCAATCCACTGCGCCCGCGGTACTGGCCGCGCGACTAGAAATAGTTTAGATAACGTTTAAATGTAAATGTGGTACAGCGGTAAACTTAAATGTATGTACGTGTATATGTTTAACGGAAACACTTAGAGCGTAAAAACCGTGATAAGGCTATAAGACAGTATAAACTGGAGCTGGGAGCTGTGCAATGTTCTTACCGGGCGCAAGAAAGCAACCGAACGACAAAAAAGAAAAATGAAAGCAACGGGGAGACAGAGAGTTCATGTGTGTGCCTGTGTGTGCGTGCGCGTGTGTGTGTGCATGTGTGTAAAAACGGGAGTATGCAAGATAGGGAGAGAACGAGGCAAAACCGCGATGTCGTAAGACAGATCGCGAGAAGACAAGAAAGAGAAGATATTTTTTTATTTTTTTAACGAGAGCATGAAAACGAACAGTAAACATTACGCGCAAGAAAACATAGAAATGAGAAAGGAAAGAACGCTGGGAGATAGATAGAGGAGAGAATTAAGGGGCGAGTATGAGTCTAGAGTCTAGAGTCTAGAGTCTAGAGTCTAGAGTCTAGAGAGAACATTATAAAGAGAAGGAGAAAGAAAAAGAGCGTATGCGAAACGGTGGGTGAAAGAGAGGAAGAATGTAAAGGAAAAGGAAGGGGATAGAAACACGGGGCTAAAGTGCATCCCAGAGGCGGGCACAGTGCATGCGTTTTTTTACGTAGAAATAGAAAGTCTGACTGCTTTTGTTTTGTGGAAATTTTTACGAGAATACTAAACGTCTCTTAGATATGTAAAATGGAAAAGAGAGAGAAAGAAAATTGTAGGGGAAAAAAAACGAAAAAAAAAAACATGAAACGGTGGAATGAAAGTTATTATAGCGATAATGAAAGTGAATTTTTTAAATGTCGTTTCGGATTTCTACGTATCTTTTTATGTACATTTATACGTCGACGTTTGTTTTTATTGTAAAAATTTCGCCGTTTATATTCGTAAGTTATCGTAGAACCCTCTTGTTACTAATAACTATTACTTAAGATATTCACTTTTGTCCTAGCGTATAATTGTGAACGCAAATTTCTATGATTTTGTAATGTAAACGATAATGCAATTAGAGGAAACTTACAAGTGCAACTTAAGTCCTAACTTGAAGTTACCAAAACTGCGAGGTTTTCTTACTCGAAGGATATAATTTTTTATTAAAGCAAATTTTTGCGGAGCTCGTTCGAACGATCATCTTTATTTTTTTATACCAATGGTAGTATCCTGCCCACCTCTGGGTGAAACGGCGAACGAACACGACGTCTGTCTTATGCAAGACGCGATTTTAACCCCACCCTCCCCCTTTTTACATTGCATTTCTATTTTTAATGATGTACGCTTTTTCATAATTCGTTGTATCGGAAACGACAACGACGACGACGACGACTACGACGACAAGAACGACAAGGACGACGACGACGAGAATTGCAATGAAAAATTCATCGCGTCTTGTAAATAAATCATACGACGGTCGCGTTTTGAATGTCGACAGAGGTTTTTCTTAACAAAAATTCTAGAAAATCGTGAAAAAAAGGGGGAGAAAAACGAAAAAGAAGAAACGAGAGCAAGATTATAATTACTAGTCAATCCTCGAACCACGAAAGTTGCACCGAAGGTTGAGAAACGAACGGGGGAGAACGTTTTCCTTTACTTTTGTTCCGTAAAAGACTTTGTTTGTATTTTCGAGGCTTGAATTTTCGATAACAAACCCGATGACAGGCATTCACACGATGTAACCATTCTACCGCTAATTTAAAGATTATTTACGTGATTCGAGAGAAATCCTTTTTTTTTTGTACGTTGTTTCTACGTTCGCCTGTAATTTAACATTGTCCGTGTGATGATAGTCACAACGTAGATTGTATCGGGATGTTTGTTTCTCGATTCGTTTCTACTAACAACGATAACGTTAAGGGTACGTTGATTCGCCTGGAAGCCGCTTTAGGAAAGTTTTAAGTACATACATAGTTTGTAATTGCATATTCGACCGACGTTGCAGCAACGTTGTCCTTGGTTTCCTTTTGTTTCGTATATTTTTTTTCTTCTGTTTTGTTAACAAGTTTTCTTTCGTACTCTAGTTAAATGCAGACTACGCATAGATCACTGATTACGTTTTGTTATTTTTTTCACATTTCGTACACGCATCCCACCTCCCTGTTCCCTGCGAGCACAATCGTCGAACGATCGAGTCGAGGGTCAAGATCTCTCTCGAGGGAGAACGAACGATCGCGCCTCCTCGATCAACGTGGAAAATCGCTTCGCCGTGTCTCTCCCCTAGATATCGTTCGTCGACACTATCACGAAAGCGACCGTTTCTTCGTCGTTGTTTTGTCGCAGTATTAAATAATAATAGTAAAAAATAAAGAAAAACGGTTCGTCGATCAGGAATCGATCGTGTCCAAGTTCACGATATACATACATAATCGCCGTTAAAGCGACGGTCTAAGCCCCTCTAAGATCTAAAATTTAAGCGATCGGTGGTCCGGATGGAAAGTTGGCACCGTAAAAAGATTAAGATATTGCACACATTATGCTTAACGTAACTTTAAGTAAGCAATAACAGACACGACACCCTTACCAACAACGTTTATAATTACGCCGATTCATCAGTTTGCCTGTTGCCTGATTTATACATATACGGTAACCACGCATTGCAATCGTATACACACAGTATACATATAGAGTATAGCTAAACTCCACGGGGAAACGGACACATGTGATTGTATGTCGTTCACTTTTCGACGGTAGTTTGTTTTTTTGCATCAAGAATTTTCGAATAAAGACCAACGTTTCAGGCAACCACCAATAGCAGTCATTTACGAGGCTCGGGTAATGGTGTTCGTCTGATTCGTAACATTGCGTTGATTTCAACAATGAGATAATTTCTTTTTTGTCACAAGTATAGGCACTTAGATTTCCGTGGTAGTGTTTGAGAAGTTTGACAGGGTGAAGGAACGAAGGGACGAAATGAAAAAATGAAGTAAACGCGGGTGTGCGTGAATGAAGGCAAATATCGGTGGAACGTTTAATCGACGGAACGACCGCGTGAAAGCTATCGTCCTACCGATTCGTTTTTTCTATCGGTTTTTTTTTTGCCCTTATCGGAATGACCTCCTCGGAGGAGTTTTCAAGAAGTTACATAATAATAGTCTGCGATTAGTGGAGAAAGAGAAACTTTTTTTGTGCGCCTACGGACGGTTCTCGTCGCGCTCATTATATTATGGATGACGTTCGTTCGATAGATCCGATCGTAAACATGGGTAGAAACTTAGAAACGTGAGCTCCGAGCGAAAGAAGGGAGAAGGGAAACGGTCGAGCAGGTCATAGTCATAGGTCATAGTAGGGAGTAGGGCTTCGAATTGCCACATTTCTTTCTTGGCTGTCAGATTGACTGTTTCGCTCGACCGTTGCAGAACTCTCGACCACCAGACGTATTCGGTATTTGTCGTACGTACGTATACATATATGTATATAAATACAAATATATATATGAGAGTGTATGTGTGCTTGTGCGTGAAAGTTTGTGATTTTTTAGTGCGTTTCTCGAGCACACCCCCGTGTGCGATACGGCGAGTTTGAAGTGAATCTGGATACATCGTGTAAATGTTTGTGCGGCACGAACACGTTCTGTTACGCTTTTGTCGATTTCGCGTGCACGCGAGTGCTCGGTATATTACGGCACGTTGGCTCGATGGCTCGTCCGATATATATATATGTATGACGGAACAAAGAAAGAAAAGAGGAAAAGAAAGCGGCGACAGATTCACGCAACCGAGACGTTATTTTATGAGACGCGAGCAGTCGATTTAGAAGAATTTTCAAGTAACCTGTTTTTATTGTACCTTTCAGATATTATACTCGTGCAATTTCTATTTTATTAAACGTATAAAGACGAGAAGATCGAGGTTATAGTGATCGATGAGAAATGTTGATAGTTTTGAGCGCGACCTCGGATTTATATATCAGCATCGTAATACACGCAAATTAGATGTTCTCCTTGACTTTTATTACGCAGTAACGGATAAACGGAATTTACGTGGCAAAAATCCACTATATAGATACGTATATTTAAATCGTTGTAGCAGTTTAATGAAAAAGAAAAAAAAAGAACGAACCGCGAACGCAAGACGGATTACATGTATATCGTTTTCCGTTGAGACAATTTACGATTCTCGCGTTCGTGTCTTACTCCGACTTTACGATTTCGAGTAGCGTTTTTAAAGGAACATTTTTCTCTTTATCCGCGATTACGAGATTATCGTGTAAGAATACGTAAACTACTTTTACATACCGCATTACTGTGCTAGAGTTAGCGTTTAAAGTACATACGTCGAAACGATATATTATATTTATGCGATATTTCTTACGTCAAAAGGTCTAGATCAAAGTTTTCTCCTGTTATCGAGTACATGAAAATTTAACTGGAACCGTATTTTCTAACGATTAAGTAGATAAAAGGAGAAGGAGGAAGAGGGAAAAAGACGAAAAAAGAGTGCGGGAGAACCGACAGTGTTTTCTGGAAGTGCCGTGGAAACGCGACGCGAGAACGCATGGCTTTTCTATCGATGATTCTCGACGAGAGCCTCGCTACCGGAACAATTACTCGAAATTCCAGTCACAGACAATATTTTCGAGCTTTTTCACGCGACATGCGAAGCCAGAACGCGTCGCGACAACAAAGATCCGTACGAGACGAACCGTAGAATCGCGAGTGTAGCAACGCGACACGTAGAGCACGTAGTAGATACCTACCTACATACATAGTGTGCAACGGAGGCCGACGATTTTCGTACCTACGTCCAGATATACATACTTATATTCTCTTTTTTTATACGTATCTAGGCTCGTAGGTATGAGTGACTTTATATCTACGTATCTGGGTTTCTACACGAGCACTTTTCTCTCGACGTCGTTGAACTTGGAGGGACGCGACGGATTAAAGAATTTCGCGATAGATCGACGGGACAAACGGAAAGAAGGTAAAAAAGAGAGAGGACGAATAAAAACGAAACATATGAGAAACGAAGGGAAAAAGCCAATGGATTTTGAAGACAATTCTGTATTCCAATGTCGATGATTTTTTACATCCTCTTTGTACGATCTATCGATTCGTTGATATCGGTAAAGAACCGCAGTTAGCAACGAATGAAGAGACTAGAGTTTGCGTTGCCAAGATCTTGAAGTAGCAATGCTAAGAATAACGATATCTTTTTGATACAATATTATCGTAACATAAGCAATTGATTTGTACCGATTGAACTTATTTTTATATTAACGGTTATTTTATAATACGTTACGACTTTCGATTACGATCGCGATACATACCGGGATCGTACGCGAAAAAAAAAGAAAAACGAACTAAAGCAAAGGAAAAGTCTTTGAAGCGAGCAACTTCCAAAGAATTTCTACTTCTGCTCTATGATTTCATAAGTATTCGTGAACCTTATAATCCTTAGCGCAGTATTATACACTTAAGCAGAAAATCGTGGTGATCGATCTCTCCCACCAACCACCATCCTTTTATTCTGTATGTACCTATGTAGAACGTTTCAAGCGTTGCGCGGAAAACTGATCGACGGCTAGACGTGTGAACAAACGAGTTGCGCTGCATTCGTCGTAGACACGGAATAAAACAAAAGAATAGAATTTCAAAGCTGGGACAATCAAACCTTTTTGTATTTTCTACGTCCGACGCACGATTGTAGAGGAGACTGTCGCGACATTTAAGCAACGTTTCTGGATAAAAGGGAAACCAAAATAAAAGTAGATAGTACGGACGAGCTTTGGAATTTTAGTCTACGATGAAAGACTATGAATGGAACTTCTTCGCTTTTGATATTAACCTTGGGAAACATCAAACGGCGATACAAGGGGATGACTGACAGAGGAGTGGAAAAAAAACAGACATGTGCGAACGAGCGAGCGAACGAACGAACGAAATAATAGAACGGAACGCGCGAGCGTATTGTCAGTGTCACACGCAACGTAAACGTCGTAACCTTTCAATATGAAAACGAGAAAGAGAAAGAAAATGTACGAGCGTTTCCTATTGCGCGCCTGTCAGTCAGAGAGACAAGACTTCGACTGTGTTTAAAGGTCGCGTATCTGTTGGAAATTAGTTGAATTAAATGGCGTACGCGAGAAAGACGCTTCTCATCGCGATTACGTTCAAGTTTGTGCTGTGATGATCATCGGCTCTGGGTTAGGAAACTTTTGCAGTGATCGAATGGCGACGAAATCGAACAGATAAAAATTAGACAGATAATAATTTCTTTAGCCTTTTACGATTAGTTTTTTGGGAACGGTCGGTGGTTCGGCTCTCGTCCATATCCGGGAGGACCACGATAGAAGAGAAGATATGATAGGGAAATGGAGGAATCCGGAAGGAGAGAAAGACGCGAAGAGTAAGTAGGTATATCGTGAAAATGAAAAAGGGCACCGTGAACGTTAGCACGCGATCGTGCGATACTTATTGTATGTACTATGTATGTATCATATGTACTTGAAAGCCGGTAATCGATTCACATTCGTAATCGATCGCGACGCAATCGTAACCGTAAAGCGATCGATAATTGTAGCTTAATAATTAGCCAAAAATACACACATACACACGATAGAGTTTATTTTTTTGGTCGCAGAATATTGTTGTAGGTGTATATTTAAACGGTGTCGCATACGTACGACGAAACGGAACCGTGGGTGATTGGCGGAGAAAGATGATTGAGAAACGAACGAAAGGGGGCAAAAGCGAACGAGCAAGAAAATCCTGAAAGCAGCGATTGTTCGCGAAATGTCACGCGCGAGTGTTCTCGGTGCGTGTACGCGCGTGCCTGCGTGCGTTTACCTGCGTTTACCTACTTTTAGATATCTACGTTTCAATGGCGATTCGTCAAGTACGTCGACGTGGATTACGCGACGCGACATGTCGTGCGGAGACGTGTTCGGTGTTCGTTCGAATATTCCACGTCGAACCGCGAGTCCTTTTGCTCGCATCGTGGACGTCCAAGAGTATGATCGAGCTATCGAACCGTCGCGTCGATCGTTGGATCACGGTTAGATCGCTCGATTTTTTGGGAATTTCGATCGAAACCCGATCAGAAATGATTACCACCGCTTGATCTTCGTCTCGCGCGATCCTTTATACATATATTATCGTTCATTGATCTTTCTAGTTGTGTTTCACAAACGATTCGTTTTCTCGATGATACCACGACCGTATTGAAATTCCAAAAGGGATGAATGTAACAAGAATATTGTCGCGCGAGCTACTATCGAAGACGCGAGGGACCGGTAGAACGAGAAGTGGACTCTTGTTTTTCTCTTCCCGCCGAACCGAACGATAGACCGATCGATCGAAAAGGATACGGCAAGTTCACCGAGTCTCTCTCGATATTAGTGAATAAGGAAGCGGGAGTGTTTGTACAGCGACCGTGTTGCGGAGAGCAACGCGATCTGTGGCTATGTACTGTGGCATTAGTAAAATTAAGATCGTGTTTAGCGAACGAGGCCGATACACGTGCGGTGCCACGTAGAAAATTGTATTCACTCTGCTGTGCTCGCATCTTCATCGTTCACTTATCGTCAACGTAAACGTTGATGCATTTCTTCTTTTGTTGTTAATAAAACAAAGTAACGTAAACATCTCCCAACTTAGGAAATGCAGGAAGAACTCTCGTTATCGTTAATATGATAATCCGTATTTTAGGCACCGTGAACGATCCCGCGGGAATCTCGACGTGCAGCAAACAACCTTCTAAAAATCTAAACAATATTATTATGTCCGACCGATTATTATGAGAAACTATCGACGCGAGCGTGTCTCATCTAGATTTCGATAAACCCTCCCTATTGTTAGAGCCTCGCGTCGGTACTGGTACGGAATTATTATATTAATAATAACCGGAACGATTTTCTAAGTAATTTTGTACCGGTATCGGTAGTTTAAACGGCGACAGTGAGGGTGCAGCGAAACTCACTCTGCGCTGATATACGTGTACATGTATGTAATGTGATCTGTCGTAAAAAGAATTCTGTGGAAACGAGGAACGGGAGACATACTCGCGAGAACCAACGGGGATAGAGAACGGGAGAACCGAGAACTCAGAGATTTACCGTATCATTAAACGTGTGTGTATGTATGCGTGCAACAGTATTACGAGCAACGACACTCGAGTAATTAGCGTGCGCCTAAATTATCCTACGAGGCGTTCCCGATTCGTGATCGAAGCGGACGACGACACGTCTCGTAGGATCGACGACGCGAAAAGAAGGGAAAAGAATAAACGCCAGAGGGAAACGACACAACGGCGAAAGGGATAATGGGAAACAGACGTACACACATATAACAACAAGAACAACAAAAATAAAGAGAAAAGAAATAACAAAAAGAAGTGTAACATTAGTAGGGAATCGTAATTTTTCATGCTCGTTTCTCGATCACACTACTCTAATTACCCAGATGTAATTTGTCACCCAAAAACTTCCCTGATTCAAAAATACGAAAGAGCATTCATTGACGTAAGCGACGATTACGAGGTACGCGTGTGCCCGGCCGATTACGATTCGATTAAAGAGAGGGTTGATCGAGGGTGTCGAAGCAGAATGGATTTCAAATGCGATTTATATTTAAAACAAGAGACAGTGGATGAGGAATTTCCAGTTGCGCGTAGACCGTTAGATTCAAAGGAAAGCCAGCCACAGCTTATGTGGCAGTGTAGAGCATAATAGTCCACCATTTGCTCGTATGGCTTGTCCACTTGCCTATCTATCCGATCTAAATACCCGTCTAATTAGCTGCATCGAGATTTTCCTCCTAGTTTTAACAAACAGAAACGATGGATACCACCAAATTTCCGGGCTAATCTCCATTTTAATCGCGAACCAAGAGAACGGGAGTATCGTTCAGTATGTACAATATTGTTTATATTTTACATTATCCTATCCTATAAATATAATGAACGACGAGACGGGTAGACAGAGGGAAAGAAAGGCAGGTAGGTGAGATGAATCGAAAACAATGGCGACGAAAACCAAAATAGTCTCGTGTATCGACGCGAGAACCGTATCTGTGAACCTCCTTCGTAATTTGACAACGTGTTTGTTATTAATTATAAGAATCACCTTTTCTTTTTGTCTTGAATTTGAGATGCTATAAAATAGATCGATTCTTTCATGGAAATCTGACTTTCTGACTTTCTCTGATCCCCTTTAGCAAGATACCGTTTTGTCGTGCAATCATCCTAATCATCGAAGATGAAGAATATCCTTTACGCTTGCACCTCGAATTAGCGTACACCATATAAAGTCCATATATTACAGACGATAATAAATAGTATATGAGAGCGCGACTTTATTCTCCTGAACATTATCGTATTACGATTACATAATATGAAACTTAAATATATGCAAACGTTAGGAAAGATAGCTGAAAATTAAAGAGTTTGCCGAGTATTACTTTTTTTCCTCTCTCCGTCAAAACATTTTGCTTTTCATCTAAACATAATTGTTATCGCTTTATCCCTTTTGTAACGAGAAATAAACTTGTTTTAACGTTCTCTTAAGATTATTGCGAATAATTCACTGAACACGATTAATTTAAAAAAGCGATCGGTTTGATCTGAAAAAAAAAAACAAGAATAAGTACTTATTATAAATTTTTCAAATTTGGAGTTTTAAAAGCATACGTACCGCCATTTTGTTATTTCAAAATACTCTCCGCCAATCAAAGTGTACAGTAGATCATTCCTTCCCCCACCTTAGCACAATTTCAAGATGGAGATGGACAATTATACAGTGATCACAAGTGATCAGGTGACGGAATTGGAAAGAACAGATATTATCTTTACCTCTACCTACCTTGTATAATTCGCGAATTTTTGTAAAAACAGTAACACATACAATAGAGAAAAGAACCTTCGAACAAAATGCGCCTTGCCAGTGTCTTTTTCTATAAAGTTCATAATATACCGTATCGATTCCGTGGGTACGTACAATTCTTCAATCCTATAATGGTTATTTAAAGGTTATGTTATTACCGGTATTCCCGATATTTCTTAAATGAATAGAATAATCAAGAAAAACGAACGTTACTTAGTGTTTGTTACTACTGTAGAATTTAATATGGTTGCATTGTCTGTAAATGATACGGTTAATAGTACACACACCTCGTATTATGTGTAGGAAGTACCGTCGCGAAAAAAAACCAACCATCAAGGATATAATGAACATGAAGTGGGATATTGAAAGAGAACAGCAGAATATGTTGCTACTAAGGCATCCTTATATTACTGCTGAACAAAGTTTCGGCCACATGAAGGATGTGAAACAGGAAAAGTCAGATAAGCTGATACAATTTTGGCACGAAGAAAAGAATGTGAAGTTTAGTAAACGGATTACTATTGCAGATCGGTTAAACTATTATATGGTAAATGAATCTTGGGATTAATATATATTTTATCAATTTTATTATAATATTATCGTTCTATAATAAATAAATACACATTATCCATAGACAACTATCAGCTCTGTTATATATTAGTTTTAAGGTTCTATGACACTGTTAACATTCTTATTGTAGAGTTTTCATGCCAATATTCTTTGGTGTGCATTTCTTTAATACATTATGTATGTAAAGTTGTGCTGTTTGAACAAAAGAACAAAAACAGTTTGTAGTAAATAACATCTTTAAGTACATACATAATGGTGGAAATATATATTTAAGAATGCAACATTAAAGTATGGTCCACAATTTAATTGTTTTTACTAATGTAAACAATATTTCTTCTTAACTAGTGTTTCCTTTATGGGTCTGTAGTAATTTCATTTTGAAAACGATCAACCAAATCTTTTGGTTTACTTCTAATCCAATCAAATGGATGTTTATTAATTATTATTTCCGTTAATGATTTTCCTTCGTGCAGGAAATTTGCAAAGTCTGATACTACTGGGTCTGCTCCTACGCTACTCATTGCAGTGACTTTGCCATCTTTAATGTAGTACGCGAAAAATTCAAACTTTTCCAAAGAACCATGAATCTTTATTTTGTCTGGTTTTCCATACCCTGAATGAAATTTTACACATCAAAGGGTATAAGAAAAATGTTCAGAATTCATTTTTTATAAAATTTGATGAATGGTAAACGTACCTGCGTATCGGTAGCTTTTACCGAACAAAGTTGTCCAGAAGAATGGAATGGCATTTAATGCCGTGGTTTTAGCGCAAATGTTTAACGCTGCTATTTTTCCATGATAATGCGCCAAAGGGTAGTGGCCTATTGCCGCTGTAGTGCTATCGGAACCAAACAATGGTGCGTACGCTATGTCACCACCAGCATATACGTTTTCCACGTTTGTTTTCAAGTGCTAAAAGTCAATGCAGTGTGTTAACTATTTTGTAATTACTATCTTGATTATTTTTGCTTGTATGTATATCCTCTGTGCATTGTACCTTATCGACTATTATACTGCCATCTTCTAACATTTGTATAGAAGAATCTTTTATCCAATCAGTATAAAGTGTAGATCCAATTCCAATAATAGCTATATCAGCTGGAAGTACCGTGCCATCGGTAAGCAACACTGTACCTACAGTGTTTCCATCATCTTCCTTTGCAATGAATTGTGCAATATTATTTCCAAGTATAAACTTAATACCTGAATCAAAATATTTGGTTATTTTTTATACAATTTGGTATAAATCAAATACAAAAGTGGGGAGTATAGTACCTTTTTCTTTTCCGATAATTGTCACAGATTTGCATTTACCCACGCAATAAGCTGCTGCTTCCATACCAATGAAACCTAGACCAAGTACTACGATGTGCTTGTTGGCTGACAATTTTGAATGTATCTCATGAGATTCCGTATAATTCCTCAATACATAAATATTAGACAGATTAGCACCAGGTACTTCAGGCATCCTTGGTTTGCTTCCAGTAGAAATGAATAAGTAGTTGTATATTAATTTTTCATTATTACTTAATGCAATACTCTTTTCGCTTGTATTCAGGCCTGTAAGAGCATGTGACAGTTAACAGAGTTGTATTGAATTATTTCTGAAAATTTTATTACCTATAGCTTCTACGCTTAGTTTAACATCAATCTTATAGTCTTTGTAAAACGACTGTGGTCTTAAAGCTGCTTTCTCCACATCAAAATCTAAAACTTTGGATACTTTCACTCTATCATATGGAACTACATTTTCTTTACAGATCATAATAATGTTTCCTGTAAAATTCTCTTGTCGCAATGTTTCTGCACAAGTAGCACCAGCTGGCCCTCCTCCGACAATGACAACAGTAGTTTGATTACTGGGATCTTGTTCGCACATGTGTTTTACACGCCTATTCAAACCTAAATCTTTACGGTTGGCTCTGACACGTACAAGACCACTGTCATCTACGTGTACCTGTTTGATGGAACAATAGAATAGCATGATGCTAATGGATCAAGTGATAGTAATTAAACGATTTGACTGATTACTTTGTAACATGGTAGTGAATCTAAGCCTGGATAGTCTTCAATGTCCCCTGTTCTGATATTGAAACATGCACCATGCCAAGGACACCTTATTCTTCCATCTCCCAATGCTCCTGTATGGAGTAAAGCTCCATAGTGAGTACATTTTGTACCTATGGCATGTAACTCGCCCTTTTGTTTAATTAATAAGATCTTATCACCAGCATCTCCAAGCGGCAATAATTTCATATCATTATCTTTTATATCAGATTCATTGCACACCACATCTTCAATATAGTCATATTTCCCTGGTTTACCTAAATCAATGTATATTATTACATATATAGATCGAGTGATGCGTGTGTGTTTAGTATTTACGAAATTCTCAAAACTATTTAAATCGTGGTTTTCCAATATAAACACATTGGGTATACAGATGGATAGAGATAACTCACAACTACAGCAACACTTTAAATTATTACGCGACGGTCTAATATCTCCTTTCGGTTTATTACACTCACTGCAAATGTAAGATTTCCGTTCAGACTTCAATTCTGTCATCTTCCTTTTTAGAATCTTTAAGCGAACATGAGAAACTGTGTTACACCCTGCTAACCGCGTCAAGTATTTCGCATTGTATATACAACCACATACTGACATTGCTTTACAATTAATCACTAAACCTGTCGTTGTTCAAAGTTTCTATGTAATTAAGGCATACCTAATTTGTAGATCTAACATTGAAGTGTTCGTAAGAAAAACTTAGTGACATACATAATAGGACTGACGTGAAATTATGGCAAGGTCTGGCCAAGTCTGGCTGGGTTAAAGCAGTTACAATTTAAATAGAATGCCTATGCAACTCACTTGTTGTCCAGAGCAGTTTTATATTTCACTGTACAGTTAAACTGATTATTATCTGTATGTCATCAATCACATTGGTAATTAAATTCAGACGTTATTCGATAAAGATTAACATAATAACAAGGAAAGATATATCGTAGTCACGTGACGTTCTTAATCATTCATCAAACAATCGATCCGGGGAAATACCATTGGGTATTAAAAAAAAAAGGCTTCAACTATCTACAAATACGTATTTGTAAATCTATAGACAATTTTTATTCTATCTATAGACATCATTCCATTAAAATACGAAATAACTTTTATGTATTCTGCTGAAAGATAACTTTTAATAATGATCTTTTATAACAGAATCTTGTGTTTCAATTATACGCGTAGTACTTTTGAGTATCAACGTAACATACGTGGACCGTAAAAACATTAAAATTTTGAGTATTTTGTATCGTTTATATCTTGGGTCCACATCATTGTAAACATATGTATACATATATAGTATATATATATATATATATATATATATATATATATATATATATATAAAATAGTTCGAACCTGTTTTCGGTGATCTGCGTGACACGGACTTTGAATTCCCAGGAAGAAGACCTTTACAATTATTGGCACCCATATTTTTCTGTAGCAATGTCACTTCCTAATGATATTTTATAAATGTTATCTCTATATCGCGGAATGAACCGGCTACTTGGATTTACTTTGATGTACAAGTACTTCTATCAGTACCTATCTGTAAACTTTATTTCAGCTGTGATAACCGGCCTTGAGTTACTTATGTCGAAACACATTAAATAAACTTTCACTTTATTGTATGGTGACTAACTATTGTTTATTTTATAAAAATTCTTTTAGCGCGAATATTGCTGTAAAACGACTTATAATTATATAAATTTTAATTAATAAAAATAGTTCAAGATACTTTTCAAAACATAATAGTCTGAATCTATGGCCACTTAAGTTTGGGTACGATCAGATATCGAACATATTGAGTATTTGCTAACTAAAAAGTTAAAAACTAAATTTTATTACATCTGTAGAACACGCATTACAACCAATCATCGAAAGTATGAAAATTACCAACAGCAATTTCAAACAAAAGTTTAATATGTAATTTAAAAAATTGCCACTGCAGCAACTACCGCTAGTTTTCTTTTTCTTTCGTTTGACACACCTCTGACAGATCACAACTTGTTGCACACATTCATGGAATACAAGACCCACCACAAACAACTAACGTGACTGTCAGGAGAACGTTGAAATCGATTTCTGCTTATATACACCCATGATTATTATGGTTGGCCACTCCACTCCGCCAACCTGACATTGGCAGCGATTACAACACATGCTTACGTGTTTCTGGAAAGTACATGCATATAAAGAAACCGCAAACATTACGATTAAATATTTTTTCCCTAAATTCGATTATTTAATATAGTCGCCATCTACAATTAAACGCTGAAGCTGCTATTCGATCAAAGTACAGTAGACCTTCGTTAAATGGAGTCAACGGAGTTACAATTGTTGGAATTCTGGTCCTCTACAGCCCCGAAATATGCAATAAACGAATGCCTACTGTAACTGTAATTACATATGTATGTAGGATAATCCTATGCGTTTTTGTCTCAAAAATCATCATAATATGAAGGTATATCTCTTCGTGTGATTATCATACAAAGAGTGATTATCATATGATCATATGATAAGTTATTTCTCCGTGTGACGTTCATACGAAGAGAATCGTATGAAGAATTCGCTACGTATGTATGAAGATCAGGGGGTTGCATCAATTCAAAAAACAACTTGTTAGTTTAATAGCTCCGTGGGGTAAATGTTGTACAAAAGGCGGACGACCGACGACGTATTTAAATAGGCGCGATGGACGGTGGGTCTCCATTCGCAGCAACCTCCACGTGGTGAGACCTGGGCAATCATTATTATTTGGTGTATAATTGGTTAACCATAATCACCTATAAGTTCACTAATTATATAGCAAATAATAAGAGCTAATTGGCTGCGAGCGTGTTCATTTTTCTCAACTGTTCATATTAAAAAAAAAAGCATATTATACTTATGTATACATATACGTATAAAATCTAGGCCCGATTAAGGTTTATTCTTGTGGCCCAGGGCTATCAGATTTTCGGGGCCCCCCTTGGTTAAAAAGCGGAAGGGGATGGGGTTTTGTAATACAGTATATACAACAAAATACATAAATCTTAAAAAATTGAAATTTATTTGAAATAAAATAAATTAGGCTAGCCCCTGCGATACATTGGATGTTAGACAATATTAGTGCTCTTGTACCTCGTCTGTACTCTGTTCTTGTAATTCTTTTTAATTATCAATTATCGGGATTTATTCTACGGTTTTTGAACGATTTTGAACTTCAGTTATATATATAGCGGAAAAACCGCGTATGCATACATAATATATGATTTTGGAGAAATGGCGCCACCATTTAACGGTGAGAAGCGTGTTTGCATGTACAGTGTACATATGTAGTTGGGTACAGTTGGGTAGTACTTGGACGTTTTGTCGTAGGTTATAGATGACGGTATCATAATTCAGCTTGCAATCATTTGTCTGTCGGTATGCTGTGCTTACCAGTTTCAATATCAGTATTTTGCTATATTTGAAAGAATTCCGACATGATTTCCAAAACTGTTTGCATTACTCAAGAAGGACCAGCAAATGCATTAGCATTAAACAAAGATAACAGTCAAGTTGTTATAGCAGGACGTAATGGCAAGTCATTTCAATAGCCTCTGAAATATTATTCTTTATTGCAATTAATATACATTAACATGTATAAATCATCACTTTATATTGCAGTTTTTAAGATATTTCTTTTATTGGAAGACAGATTCGAGGAGGCTTGTAATCTACGTGTTGGTAAAAATTTAAATTTAAATTTTTCGTGCAACGATGTTGCATGGAATTTGATTGATGGTAAGAAAGTAGTTACCTTATTTTTTAAAATTACCGTAACACAATCGAGATATTTTACTATTTGTTCTTTTTTCAACATTACCGTATAAGCAATTATAACAATTAAGTAATTAGAAAACTTTGCGTAACCTTTACATTGTTTAGATCATATATTAGCAACCGCTGCTACAAATGGTGCAGTAGTAGTATGGAATTTAAATAAATCTTCGAGATCCAAGCAGGAACACGTTTTCATAGATCATAAAAGAACTGTGAATAAAGTTAGTTTTCATATGACAGAACCTATGTGGCTAATATCAGGTTCTCAAGATGGCACTATGAAATGCTTTGATCTAAGAATAAAAGAAGCTACTAAAACTTTTTACAGGTTTTGTGTTTATACTTTTTTCATCATTGAAAAGTTTCTTAGCAAATTGCATTAGGGACTGTCTGTGATTTCAGTAACACAGAATCTGTGCGAGATGTACAGTTTTGTCCTCATTCACCGCATACCTTTGCTGCTGTTTCTGAGAATGGGCATGTACAACAATGGGATTTACGTAAACCGGATCGTTATTTTCAACACTTTACTGCTCATAGTGGTCCTATATTTGCTTGCGATTGGCATCCTGAGTCTACATGGCTTGCAACTGCTTCCAGGGATAAGACTATCAAGGTGCTTTGGTGTATTTTCTGACATTGTGTATCAAATAGATATCTTCTGAAACTCTTATATTTAGGTGTGGGATCTATCTGGTAAACCCAGTTGCGATTACGTCATACATACGATAGCATCCGTCGGTCGTATAAAATGGAGACCTCAGAGAAAATATCATATATCCAGTTGCGCTCTTGTTGTAGACTGTAGTATAAACGTATGGGATATTCGTAGGCCGTATATTCCATTCGCAAGTTTTAATGAGCATAAAGACGTTCCAACTGGTGTAGCATGGAGGGGTAATCCACAATCATTCCTGTCGACTAGCAGGGTAATTGATATAGCAATTCAGTAATACAATTCACTGTAATACATTAACAAATCGTTGTTGATGCAGGACTGTACTCTGTACCATCATGTGTTCAAAGATGCTACTAGACCAGCTAGTAAAGCGAATCCACAAGGTATTGCATTGAATCCAAAAGGGGATATCGTGTACGCTTGTAAAGTGAACGTCCACGTTACAACAACAATGAAACAGTTTACTAATATAATGAGGTTAATAAATTTGTTGTACGAACGAACTCAATTTCGTAGAAGTGAATATGACACGAACACAAGATGTATAATTAATGTCTGCTTGTAGGAAAATACCTGCAACAAACGATACATTTTGCATGGCATCTAGTATGATGCATAGGTTTGCTGTAACTGTGCCACGGGAACCAAAGTGGTTTAAAGCTTGTGCAGAAGGTTACTTGCTCGCTGGACGATTGAACGATATTTGCGACCATAATGCTGCGGTTGCTAGAAGTGCTGGTAGAAACGATGTAAGTAATTGTTTAACATTGCTGTATTCTGCAATCGCGCTGATAGAATTACCGACTATTACTTAATAGACTTATACTTAATCAGATCAGTACAGTATGGAGTATCATAAAAACATTATACGCAAACCCAATGGGATCTATTTTAAAGACACCTCCAACTGCTTCCAAGGAAGACATAGTAAATACATTGAACTTAGCACAGATTACAATTGGACCTAGTATAGATCAACCAAATGCAGGTACAAGTACTATCTTTGTATCGCGAAGTAGGATGTAAAGGGGAAAGAAAATGTATCGTTTCGCGTCTCGAGACTTAATCTTTTAACGTTTAAATGATTTTTACATTGTTTTTACGAAGGACACGAAAATGATGTGAAATCTCTCCAAGGAGAAGTAACGGGAGCAACCAGTGGGGGCGATGACGAGACTGAGACTGACGAGACACCAGAGAATCAGTATTCTATAGGGTCTTTATTGCCTAGGTAGAACCAAAGATATTAAATCCTGTGATATCGATCGTATTTTGTTGGCTAACGGTATTGTCACGCTTGAAATGTACAGTTATAAACGAACCTTTATCGACAACAAGGGATCATCGAAAGGAGATTTTTTATTCGGGGAAAGCGACTTCGAACCATTCACAGTGGAATACACTTCCAGTTACATGCATAGTATAATGAACAATGATAACGACTGGACGTTGTCCAAAGAGGCTTTTCCATTGCGACACGAGATAAAGGACAGATCACCGCCACCCGAACAATTTCCGAATCACCCTCCGGACATCAATGAAGACTGTGCCTCGTTGATGATCGAAGATCAACCGAGTCAATTGATCGTTTCGAACATACCGAAACCGCAGTTTTGGGATCCGACCAATTTAATCGAAGAAGCGTTGAAACATCACGCAGCCCTTCGGGATATACAGACTTCCGCGTCGATTCTCATCGCGCTGGGAGAGAAACGGAAAAGCTTGAACATCGAGATGGCTGTTCAAGAACATTGGATACTGGAGTATTTAGACATGCTCGCGAGGTTTAAACTTTGGAACGTGGCGACACAGGTTAGCGTTTAACTTTATAAGGGAGAGAGACGGATGACTATTTATTCGAATTTTTAGCGGGACAGAGACGAGTGGCAATGTGTTGTGTACGTTCACAGATAATCCAGTCGGTTTGGATCCCGTCGGTGTCGCAATTGAATCAGCAATCGACAGTGATACACGCGTGTTGTTTAGCTTGCACGAAACCGTTGCAGAGAGCAGCATGGCTGTGCGATCGGTGTCACTCGTCCCACCATGCACTTTGTTCCGTTTGCCATCAAGTGAGACATTTCAATAATGTCGTTACCTTTCGCGTGGCCCCTTTTACATTCCCGGTACAATACGTTTGTTTGTTTGTAGGTTGTTCGAGGGGTGTACGCGTGGTGTCAGGGTTGCACGCATGGAGGTCACGTTGTGCACATGAACGAGTGGTTCAGTTGCAATCGACAGTGTCCAACTGGTTGCGGTCACATGTGCGAATATACTTAATCGTCGGCGTCGATGATTCTCTTGGGTTCCCCTTGTAAGTTTTCCCTGACTGTACATACATATTATTACGTAGTTGCTGCATTATTCCGTAATTTTAACAACGATTTAATATATGTAGGGACATTGTGGATAGATGAATTTAAAGAAAGTAAATTATTTATTGATTCTATTTTTATAAATTGTGCGACTGTATTCGAAACTGATCGTTAACCATAGTTCTATTGCTTGTTTCTTCTTTACACTATAATATTGTCGTGTTCTTTTCTACATTTATAAACGGTAGAAAAACATTTATAATCGGTAGAAAAACATTGTACTTTTAACTGTACTTTTCAAGCACACGGTTCATTCTTTCAACGGGCTATCTCTCGAATCGCAAACGCGCTCGCTCGCAGTTCACATTCATTTTTCCACGGTAGAAAGTAGTAAAGAAAAAATGTTACAAAGTTTACAGGCGCGTATCGGGGAGCAGTGTTAGTTTAACTGTTTTTCTGATTAACTTTAACTATCACACTCTTCACTTCGGTGTACGCTTCGAGTCCGTACTCTCCCAGTTCTCTTCCATGTCCTGACATTTTGTAACCGCCAAACGGTACTTGGGGCGATAAAACATTGTACGTGTTGACCCTGTAACACGATATTGTAAGAGAATTAATCGCGTCGAGGGCAATCTCCGAGAGTTGACTTACCACACGGTGCCCGCTCGTAGACCCTGAATGATATAATTAGCCTTGTCGATGTCCTTTGTGAATACCGCCGCGGCTAATCCATAGTCGGTGTTGTTCGCTCTATTGATCACTTCGTTCAAGCTACTGAATTTCATTATTTGTTGAACCGGTCCAAAAATCTAGAATTGAAGTGACAATAACGGTGTTTCACGTGAAAATCCTAATTGATATACCCGGTAAGAAAATTTATGATACCATACCTCTTCTCTTGCAATGGTCATATCGTCCGTAACATTGGCGAACACCGTAGGTGCGATGAAGTAACCCTTGTCACCGACTCGCGAACCGCCCGAAACAAGCTTCGCTCCCTGTTTCTTACCCTGCTCTATCATGGACATAATTTTGTTCGTTTGTTCCTCGTCGATCTGTTAAAAACGAATAGCTGGAATGATGCACTGGTTTCTGGGATCATTCGAAGCTTTATCGGGTCGACTACACAATGAGTTTCGTTGATGTACCAATTTCTTTTACACTATACCACAGTCAACGCGTTAATAGTTTTCATATTGCTTTGGTAATACCTGGGGGCCCTGTTCAACGTTACTGTCGAACGGATTCCCGACCACTCTTGATTTGGCACGTTCGGCGCTTCTCTCGACGAACTCGTCGTAAATGCTGTCCTCGACGAAAGTTCTGGACCCGGCGCAGCAACATTGACCCTGACATATAGAAACCACGCTCGAATAAACTCTCGAATGATAATTTTGAATATCACGTTGAACGATCGTCACGGTACCATGTTGAAGAACAAGCCGAAATGGGCTGTCTCCACGGCATGATCGAGATCCGAGTCCTTAAAGATTATATTGGGAGACTTTCCACCCAGTTCCAGCGTGGTTCGTTTCAGGTTGCTCTCCGCCGCGCCCTTTTTCACTAACTTTCCAATCTCGGTCGAACCGGTGAACGCAATCTTGTCAACGTTATTGTGAGCTACCAACGCGGCTCCGGCTTTACCGAAACCGGGGACCACGTTAATTACTCCACCAGGAAATCCAGCTTCCTTGGACAATTGTGCAACGTATAGAGCCGTTAACGGGGTTTGTTCCGCGGGCTTCAGAACAATGACGTTTCCTGCAAAAGAAAACAGAGGAGTCAACCGGCTACGAAACAACAAGCGACAGTAACGGAATTATGCAAACTTGCTCGATGGTGGTGATACCTGTGGCTAGAGCGGGACCTAATTTCCAAGCCATCATCAGCAACGGGAAATTCCATGGTATGATTTGTCCGCAGACTCCGACCGGTTCGTGGCGAGTGTAAGCAAAGTAATTTCCATCCGTTGGTATCACTCGACCATGATTCTTGTCGGCCCATCCCGCGTAATATCTCAGGGTGGCCACGCTAGCGGGAACATCGAATCCGTACGCCACCGAGTACGGTTTACCATTGTCCAACGTCTCCAACGACTGAAAGCGCATGTTCAAGTTTTATCAAACTGGTAAAACCGTTCTTTAATCTCGTTAAAGTGTATCGAGGAATGTTCACAATCTCACCGCGATGTATGTACGGTCACGTTCGATTAGATCGGCCAACCTATGCAGGAGTACGCCCCGCTGGGATGCGTCCATCGTTCTCCATTGCGAACCGAACTTGAATGCTTTGTTGGCCGCACTCACGGCCACGTCTATATCAGCAACCTCGCCCTCTTGAACGTCCGCGATCGTTTCGCCGGTCGTTGGATTTAACGTGGGGAACGTTTTTCCGGACTTTGAACGGTGCCATTCGTTGTCGATGAATATCTGAAAATGACATTTCTCTGTTCATACGATACATCTTTTTCATAACCACCGCTTACGGACGACACATAGTTAGTTGGTTCGAAATATGCAACTATTTAGATAGATATCGTATCAAGACAAGCAACGCGCTTACGTATTTGCAGAGTCAATAACAGATAACTTTCAATGACGTTGTGTCGATAGCCTTTATTTTCGTCCAGGTCAAGATAAGATAAAATTCGACGTGGCATAGAAATTTCTCAACACGTAGCACTTTCATTTCGCGAATCGCGAAAACATCGTAATAGCTAGTTGATTTTTTATGAACTCTTTTCGCTCGACGACTTTTTTGCGAGCACAAGTTGGATACGGTATTTGGAATATAATTTGCTATCGCGAGACGACGAGTACATTGCAAAGTATCGCCTTGTTGTTTATATGTATACATACATATAGGTAAGAGGCAGTATAAATTTCCGTGTGCCTGACTGTGGTATAACAAAGAGACAAATAAAAACAGAAGAAAAATATGTAATGTTTACATGTAAATACGTATTTGCTTTTTTCTGGCCAAAGTTGAAACTACGAATATGTCTATCTAATAATTTGTGTTAGATTCGTCATCGAACAATAGACAATTGTTTCTAGCTATATCCGTTCGAATTATTTCGTTCTAAAGGCATTACTTACTCCGGTGTACATGATCGACGGATTCGTTTCCGGTGCCGGGACGGCCGTCGTGGAAAAGTATCTTGGCAAACGCAATTTCCTTAACGATCGAAGCATGATGACTGTTGTTATTCTTCGATTCTCTTAAATCGGATGTCCTTTGAGTTTTCGCACGAATGTCCGTCGTTATGTAGTCGCATCGGCGTCTACCGGAATAGGAATAGCTGTTGGACGTGTGAAACTTGTTACGCATGGTCGTATGATACGTTACTGATAAAATGGCATCGCTAGTTACTATTTACATATATAGGGTTAGGTTTCGATTAGGTATGGGGTTCTGGGGGAAATAATAGCCCCTGGTAACGCCCACCGCAGCCCCGGCTATTGTGGCGGGGGCTGTGTGATAGCTAACGGCGCCAGAGCCACTGCTGCGGCCTTGGGGGGGAAATCGCACTTCCCCTCTCCCGGGAGAACTGTACAACTAACTAACTAACTAGGTATGGGGTTAGGTTCGTTGACAAGATTACACGCTACTGTTAGTTTCTACCCAATAGTCGTTGAGATTCTTCGAATTCTCTATCACAATTGGTGGCACAAAGAAATTCGATATCCCCACTCTTTCGCTTGTTAACCGCGTACTTGTAAACTCGGCTTCTGCTAGGGGAAAAAGTGGCGTAATTGTAAGAGCCTCCTACCACGTGGTAAATTTAATTCAAGTACTGAAATAAATTGTTAAATCGAACGTTAATTTGACATAAATTTATTTCAGTAATTCCCGATACCAACTGGTAGACGGTCTTTATGTATTCTTACGCCGCTTTTTCCCCTAGCGAAAGCCGAGTTTGCTCGTGGGTGTACAATTGCATTCGGAGCATACTTACTTCTATTCGATACTCAATAGGGACTCGTTGCGTGTCGAGAGTAATTTATAATTAGTTATTTATAATAACTTTATCGCGGTAGTTCTGAATCACACTGTGTGTAAAATGATGAACCGCGAACCACGACAGTTACGGTCATATTGATGAGAGGAGATGTATGTACGTAATTCGCGGAGTCGATTGCGTGCGTCATTATGACAAACAATACGAATAATAACGAGGCAGTTGGTTACAGAATCGGAGATTCATTTTATGCCCCATCTACGACTTGTCAGAGAGAGAGAGAGAGAGGGGGGAGAGAGAGAGAGAGAGAGAGAGAGAGAGAGAGAGAGAGAGAGAGAGAGAGCAAGGTGAACGTAATTAGAACGCGTCGCTGTAACCGAGGTTTGGTATCAAATCGTTCGTTTATTAAACTCTATTTACTTTACATTAACAGAAGATTGCGTTGCACTATGCTAAACGTAGACAACAAACGTTGAATCGTACAATCAAAACGATTAAAATTTTATTGTAATCGCTCGAAGAACGCATGTACAGTTTGTACCGCGTTAGATATACGTGTTCCGGGAATGAAAATCAAGTTGCTCACGATTTTTGTTTTGTTTTTTGTTCTTTAGTAAGAGGGGAAAGTCTTTCCACACAGTTGGAAATTTGATTTCCAATATGGGATTGTATCGCGACCGACAGCGCATAAAATCTCGTCGACAACGCTTTGCCGAGAGTGTCGCGAGAATAACTTGAGACTGTCGTTTTAAGAAGTTCAAGCAAGACCGACGGTAACACGAGCGAAACAACTTTATTGACAAAATTTAATATAATTGACCTGTTAGTATCAATACTTACTTAGTCGAAAAATTATATCGGAATTTGTTTACGTTTATTATGCATTTTCATTCGTGCGTCGTGCGTCACGTACTTCGCAGACGACTTGGGTATTCGTAACACGTAATAATATATGTATGTAGAATACGATACGAAGACGAGTATTGCTTCGGAGTTAGAAAACGCAATAAACACGAGTGTCGTGAACAATGGATTTCGATCCTTTGAAAAGTAAAAAAGAAAAAAGAAAGAAATGTAACAGGTATAATCGTTTCACGTAACGAATGTCTATTTTTACCTGTAAATATGACATTTATTACCAGAGTAATGGTATATACAATACCAGACTCACGTAATCACGCGACGATGGTCTTGTGCAACGAGCGTTAGGCACTCGGATAGTACGCTCCTCGGAACATCCGAACGCCTTCTCGACCTTTACTTATCGTAGGCTTCTCGATTTTTCTTCGAAAAAAAGAACAG
Organism: Dufourea novaeangliae; assembly: GCF_001272555.1. Taxonomy (NCBI): domain Eukaryota; kingdom Metazoa; phylum Arthropoda; class Insecta; order Hymenoptera; family Halictidae; genus Dufourea; species Dufourea novaeangliae. The sequence goes on along the minus strand of NW_015374140.1, from coordinate 96,934 downwards.
AACGAAAAACGAAACGAAACGAAAGATACGTTTTATCGATTCTGTTTACTAGGCATGCACGTCACATCCAGAATTTTTGTTCGTAAACTCTTTAGACTAAAATATATTTTCTCGACAAGGAGAGGCCGACCACTTCTCGCGTGATACTGGACACAGTGTCGGAGTAGGATGAGGAGAAGGAGGAGGGTATCGACTAGCTCAATGAAATCGCGATTGTCGAATGTTATTTCTCGTTCGACCGTTTCCGCGTGTCGTACAGCTTCGGAAATGGATCGCAATCGCAATATCCTTAGAATTATATGTATGTATCGGGAACTGTAAGAATCGGTAGGTCACGATGCTTGTCGCCGCGAATCATTTCAAGGCGAGATGAAGCGTAACGAGAAAAGGATTCAACTCCAGTCTCGCTAGACGGTAATCGCACGATCGTCGCGTGCTATAAAATTAGTTGTGAAACGATCACGTTCACAGCATTACCCACATTTACCTTAGGACCCATATGCTAATACGTAGGTACATCGTTACGCTTCTCAGGCTAGTTTCCATCGTTCCTTATTCAGGCTGATCTCGCTTTGTAAAAATACGCGGATCCCCCGTTCCCATTGACATACTAAACACGCGTCGAGATCTTTTGAAAGGGAGAAGAAAAGGTAGCTGCTGAAAAATTCGAAGAAACTAAAATGGAACCAAGTAGACGTTACTTCGTCCGAGGCGTGATTAATTTCGAAGGAATTGGCGGGTGAAACAGAATTCGCGGCGGTTTGATTTTTCAGTTAAAAATACAAAATCTCGTGTGTCACAGTAAGGTCGGCATCTTCGTCCAGGTTTTTAGCTTTCCTTTCGAGTACGCGTTAGGTTAAAAGGATGGTTATATCAAAAACGGTTTATTCGGAGTTCTAGCGGGAGTGGTTCGCGGTGCGTTCTCGTAGACACGCGTATGGGTTGTTCGCGACATCGTTGTCGCGTTATACGGAATATCGCGTCGAATCGACGCTCGCTATCGAGACTCGTGGATCGCTAATCGCGCGATCACGGGATCACGTACGAGGAAAGTTTCTGAACCGATAACAACCGGTGAGTTACGAATAAGGAAACCGGCGGTTGTCCCGTGCATCGGTCCGATCTTTTTTCTTTCCTTTCACCGCGGTAGAGATACTAGAGTCCGCGAGTCGATACCGCGGGAAAATTGGAAACTAATTTTGTTGGAAGATCGTTAAAGATACTCGACGATGTCGCATTTGATCGATATATTCGGGCAGCTGGCCACGCTGGCTCCGTAGCCGCCTCTCGAGCTCTTGTGCCTCTCGGTGAGCAATTTTTGAAAGATCGGTAGAATCGTTAGATCCAGCAGTTCGCCGTCCGACACGGCGCTGTACATCTTCGAGACGTTGACCGTCGAACCGCCGACAACGTCCGAACTGGTGGTTACCGATCCAACGACACCTCCACCGATACCCATACCAACACCGGTTCCATTACCGTCCACGCCACCTGGACCGCCTCCGCCGCGAGGATTCGCGCTCGCGAACTTGTTGTTGTGAATGGTGGCCACGTTCGGCGTGCTCTGGACGTACTCGAGCCGCCGAGCCTGTTGCCGTAGCTTCGAATCTGTGTGCCTGCACTCTCGTATCCTGCGGGCGACGCGATGAGGGCACTCGATCACCGCGTGTCCCTCGGTTCGCAACCGTGGACACTTTTCCCGCGATCTCTCCGATACGGACCGTTGGATTATCGTCGACACGGATTCCTCGCATTTCTCTGAAATCAGGATCGATTCGCGCGTTGAAAAACGATCTATCGAAATTACGACGACGACCACGACAACTATATCTGTGATAAATGTGTGCGAGGTAGGTGTGTTCTCACCGGTATCGGAGTAGCTCGCGTTCACCATCGCCGGGACGCTCGGCGAGCTGGCGTTCTGCGAGTCGTACCGTTTCCTCTGTCGCCTAGGCGCGGGCGGCGTTTCAGCCGAACCGTTTAACGTCGCGTGCGAGTGTCCACGTCCACCGCCGCCGTGTTTCTCGCAACGATACCCGGTCCCAGCTATTAGAGCTCGCCTGTGCCCGCATTCCCCGATCACGTACGACTTGTCGAACGAGCCCAGAGAAATTTCGGCTCTCTCGGACTTGGAAACGTTCTCGGTCGAGATGTAGCTGATCGAATTTATCGGCACGCTGGTCCGTCGAGTTTGGAACAGCTCGTGATGGGAGTGGGCCATACCGTTGCTCTTGACGGACGATCTTCTTTTCAGAGAGTGATGAGAGGACACGTTCGCCGCGACTGCCAGAAGAGAAAAAAACCGGGAGTAAAAGGAACAATCGGAACTGGCGAGACGACGTCAATGCATACTCTATACATATACCGATATACACTTTCTGTATCCTGGCATATACTCACCGGAATGTCGGTGCTTCGGTACGAATTGCATCGGAGGCGGGAGGATAGATTGCTCGAGATAGTCTTGCTCGTGGAGTTCACCGAACGAGACATTTTTCGCCGGCGGTGGCGTCGGAAGTCTCGACCTACGATCGTCCCTGCATCTGATCGTCTTACCGTGCCTGGGAATCTCGGTCTCCTCGAGGATAACTGCATCGCCTTCCTCGACAATCTCCGGCACGAAATCGACGTTGGTTTTACCGTCTGGACGCGACTCTGGACTTCTCTCGATGAGAGGCTCGCTCTCCTTACCGGAGGCGACCGACCTTCTTCTACGACTCGAATCCTCCGCCGTGTGTTTCATTGCCGATTGCGGTGGCACGGATGAGGAGGAGAAGCTCTCGGAGGTCAGTTTCACGGGCTCCGTTTGCGGCACCAGGGGTACTCTTTCGCTGTCGATGGCGATGGCTGGAATCCTGGAAAACGAGGTCTTCTTCCTGCGAAGCAAAAAAACGAACCCTGCTATCAAATTGATTACGTTTTATCGTTGGAGTATCGGATACCGGTCTCTGGTTGCTATGCACCTTGCTGCCTGTTGCTCGATAGCATTCGCGTTCACATATTCCGCTTCCGGTTGCGAAATCGTCGTCGAGTTCAGGCTGCACATAGACATCGAGATGTCGGTTGTTTCCGTGTTGACGGACAGGCCTGGGGCGAAAGAGCGAAAATATTTTCATCGCGAATCACCGTCTTACGCACCATTTTTCTATGTCATAAAGAAAAGCTACCTTCTTTCTTTATGGTCCCTTCTTGCCGCGGCACCGTCAGTCTGTCCATTGCTTCTTGCGTGTTCGAGGCGCCTTGGTCGTCGAGTCTTCTTAGGAACATCTGCGAATTGGTCGAGAGTCGCGTTTTTGCACTCGGTTTGATCATTCGTTCTTGCTCGTGTCTCGTAACGATCAGCGAAAGGGTTCGTACGCTTACCTGTAACTCGGAGTCTTTCTCCACGAGTTGCTTACGAAACTTTTGATTCGTCAAGGTAGCTTCCTTCAGACGTTCCTCTAGTTCGCTCATACTCGAGTCCCGGCACGTCTTCGACATGGGCCTCAGCGTGGCTCTGATTCGTTTGTCTATCGCTCCTTGGGGATTTCGCCGCAGTTCGATCAGCTGTCATCGGAAACAGACACGGTCGTAAGCATAACGGTATAACGTGCAGGAAATTTCAACGTGAATAATACCTTCGGCACGAAAACCAAGCACAGGGTACCTGTGCTGCAGAATATTATAAAGACCGCTAGCATTATAAACATGGCGTCTTGCTTGTCGGCCAGCACGAAACTTATAGCTGCTCCGGTTACGCACATGATTACCACGTTGTACACGCTCATCCCGACGTATTTGCTGTCGTTCAACGCCGGAATACTGACGTGTCTCGTTTCCCATGCCAGAAACGCGCCGAATATCTGGAAAACGCGGGAAAACTTTGCAGTCACGCGGCATCGACCAATCGGAAACGTGCTGCTGCTGCTGCTGCTGCTGTTTTTCAGCTGAATTACGCACCATTAGGAGACCTTTGTACGCGTATATGCATCCCAAGTATACGGTCATACGATTGCTCTGACAGTACTCGTTTTCCGGTATGATGATTATGTCCTCGCTGGATGGATGTGGCTGCAATCGAAAGGAACACACGATATTAAAGGGGTGTCTCTCTCCCTCTCTATCTGTTGCGCGCGCGCGCGCGATCGCCTCGTCGGTTTACGTTTAATCGGGGTCGTTACGTACGTAGGGCTCCATTTGTTTGGTCTCCCTGTAGAATGGATCCGCAACCTGCCACGTCGTCATAATCCCCAAATCAATAACTAACAATACACCGACCACCATAAATAACTGGTAATCCTTTATGACCTAAACCACCAGAGACGTATATCGTGAGGAGAATTCTGAAGGGTTGCGCGGCGCGCGCATCTTATGTATGTACAGAATAACGTATACCGTCGTACCGATCTCGGCCAAATAAACAGCAACAGGAAGCTGACTGTTCGTGCCGCAGACGGTAAAGCGAGAGAACAACTCACCTTCTTGTTCAGCTTAACGTCGGTGAAGATGGAGTGAACCCGCCATGTTTTGGAGAACATGGCACCGAAGGCCAACGAGAAACCAGCCATCAGTAGCCACGCTCTAGCGGTGCAAATATACGGAAATGCCGTTACGCTGGACAGCTGCGAATCTAACCCAAGGAAAATTACACTGCTGTAGGTCAGCATGCATCCGACGATAATGAGGTTGTTTAAATGCGGCGATGACATTTTTATGTATCTGAAACGTTGAAGATGAACGGTCATGAGAAGAAACACAGACCATGAGTGAGAGAGAGAGAGAGGAAGGGAACAAGGAGCTCGAGTGAAAAGGCAACGCGCGCGATCAATGGATTTTTCTACGTGTTCGATGTTTCTCTGTTTTCGCTCGAATGTAAGTCAGTAAGTATACCTATATAGGTATGTACTTTGTCAACGGTCTAATGTCTAAAACATTGGGAGCGTCGTACGCAGTAAAATATCCTTTCGGTTGATACATCGGTATACCGGTTCAAGTCGGACGGAAATTCGGGGACACGATCGAGTTAATAAGATCGATAGCGAAACAGCTGTTTCTCGAATAAAATTACCTTTGATTTCTGTATCTGATATTGATGGCTAGAAAAATGGCCGCCATCACGATACCGACGCTAGCCGCTGAAGCCAGCACGGCGTATATTGTAATATTTACGGTCGAGTGTTCGATGATATGAAGTGTTCGATCTTTCGGCGGTGATCTTCCTCTCCAAACCAAAGGCTGACCTCTGGTCAGGTCCAGTACATCCGTGACGCCGTCGTACTCGCCGACTTTAACTTCGCTGCCACCTACGGGTAACACCACACACACACAAACACACACACACACACGTAGAAATACCACGATACCCGTCGCGCGATATCGGTTCGGTATACTCACTTTGAAACTGCTTCAACAGAATGTACGCTTTCCTTTCGTTATCGTAGAAACGTACCGGGCCCTGGAAAATCAATCACACGCTTTGTCACATATCGGTTGCGATTTTCGAGCGTTCGCTAAATATACAAAAATAATGGAGATTTATAAAAGGAGCAACGACAGCAGCGGCACCCGCTGCTGCCGCTTTAATCGTCGACCGAGCGTAAAGTTCCATTTATTTTAATGCTCTCGAATCTGGAGGTCGCGTCGTCGATATTCGTCGTCGCTTCGATCGATCTGCCACTCGTTCGGAAGTGGAACGAATTTGCAAAAAAAAAAAAAAAGGATTATAGATCGCTTCGATAAATAAAATACTTGTTTCGGATAGAAGGGTCCCGTGGTCGATGGAAATTAATCCGTTATTTCTCGATGCTCACCGTCACTCCCTCGAAACTGGTGTTTCTGAGGGCTTCGAGGAATAGTTTCTCCCAGAGCGCGTCCCTGTATCTGAAATCCGAGATGGTTTGATTGCGACGATAGTGTCTTATCCGACGCGCGACGTGTTGTATAGCCAGAGCGACCGCCCATATACCGTCGTACGTGTATCCGTGGAATCTCGAGTACTCCGTGCCCCGTCTCGAGTCGTACTCGACCCGATATTGATCCGGCGTCTGTAAAACATATTCGAAACGGAAACGTAAACAATTCGTTCCGTGGTCAACGGTAGCAGATCCGTCAGAATGGCACCGTGCAAGGCTTCCGTGAGTTCCGAGGGAGCGCAACCGCCTCCGGGCTGAAGCCACCATTCTTCCGTGTACGTACCCATGATCACCCATTGATACTTCCTTCCGAACATACCGAATCTGAAAACGCGCAACGTCCATCGGTTCAACCGTGTCCTCCATCCTGATCTCGAACAGGCCACCACGCGCATTCCACGTATGTATTCACGTGTACGCACTTGAACGCTTCGCAGAATATTCGCCTGGCCCAGATCTCGTTAAAATTCCCCAAAATGATTCGAACGTCTTTCTCTTTGAGCTTCTCGAGCGCCGTGGTCACCTCCGTGGCAAAGCTTTGCGTCTCCACGACTTCCATCTTGCTGTCGTCTAGATCGGCGACCAATCGATTGTGCGCCTGGAAAAAGAGGAAAACCCGCGTGGATCGTTTCGCGCGGACGTATAGTTCGAGAGGAAAGAAAGAGACGACGATGGACCAATCGCGATACTTACTAGAGCGTATCTCGGCTCGTTTTGGTAAATTGTGCCGACTCTGGTCCAATTGAAGTGTATCAAGAGCGCTACGCGCGGTGCGTTGAACGCGTTCTCGGACGGCACCACCCGAAAGAAGTTTGGAAAGCTGTTGCTCGTGAACATCGGATGCGTGTCTGCGTAGCTGAGCTGCAAAAAAAGGCCAGTTTCGGTCGGTTTTGTCGGTTATCGTTGCTTGGATCGCTCCGCGGCGAAAATCCCAGACACTTCTTACCTGTGTGAGACGCCAGTGCTTGGATGCTTTCGCGATCGGATCGGTGACGTGGGTGCAAGCTGCCCCAAACAGCATTACCTTGTGCGGTCCGCTGTGCATCATGTCGAAGAATGCCTTCACGCCGACCGCCGCGTTGCACTGAAACGAAAATCGTGTGCGATCGTTACCGACTGGAGCATCGCCGCCGAAATCTTACTTGGCGGTTCGCGGGGGAATTGATCCGGAAACGGGGAACGCGAGTGGAAGTTTTCGCTTCTCGTTCGTTTCACGCGTTGCGGCGTATACCTACTTAAGTTATTCAATTTTTCGAGCGTAGCTTCGAGCTACCGTTGCGTCGGCTCGCTTCTTCTCCTCTACATAGGTAGTCCCATTTTCTCCTATTCGTTGCTCTCTATTTTTATTTCCGCGGCGACGGCGCATAGCAGCCGCATTTCCATACTATGAACGTGCTCGCGTATATTTTACGGCGGCCCGAGAAACGTCGGGAGCAGCTCGGTAACAAATCCCGCGTGTCAAAGCGAAGCTTTCCCCGGTTCTCCATCGAGGATACTCGAGGACGAGCAGAAGCATGGCTGCAAACAAAACGTGTAAGGGGGGCGGCTGCGAGAGACCGTCTAGGAAGGACCATGGATCTTTGTCCAGCGGCGCGACGACGACGACGACGACATTATCGCGAAGAGAATATTTATCTCTCGAGTAGTCTGCGAACTTGCCAGAGTCGAGAGGATTGGTCCGATTCCGAGGTTATATAACCGGAGAAACACAGCCAGGCATATTAAGGTTCTTCGTGATTTCACGATCTCGCGACGTTAACGACTCGAAGTTTTAGGTTGACGATTAGCGAGCACGCATTAACCGTAATGTATGCCGGTGCTAAAACGCGGGGAACGGGGTCTGGGGCAAGTCATTTTCGTAGACCACAGGAAGTTCGAGCTTCCTGTACCTGTGAAACATCGTGTTTTTCGCAGTCTCGAGGCAGACCGCGTGCCAAGAAAACGGGGGAGAGCTTGTCTGCTCGCGTTATCGCGTCGGATGCCGTGAAAGCACGAGTTCCGAGCCAAGCCTTCTTTTTTGTTTTTTCTCTCTATCGGAAGGAAGGAAGGAAGGAAGGCATGGCTCGCGGTTACGAATTCTCTTCCGTCTGGGTTTCCTCTGAACAGTGTTCGCCGAGATAGTAGTCTCTCTGGAGTAAGTGTCTTGGTCGGTGGTAGGCGAGAGGAGCGTGTTAGGTCGCGTGTGCGCGACAGATGCGATACCTATATTGCATTTGGATACCGCAAACGGCATACCGGAGGAGCGTCGGTGTACGTAGTAAATTAGCGATACCTCGACGGATCGACGTGCAACCTACGCGCGTTGGCCCAGTGAACTCGTTTCGGAGCCGTTTAAGCCCTAAAGTTGCCGGTATTAATTAAACGGTGCCCACACGTCATTCGCGGTTGCCCCGCAACCGACACCGCGTCTCCGTATCGATACCAGAGTGTCGTTAGGGATTCCATTATCCTTCGATGTATTTAATTCATAGATTCGAGTCGTTGGCAGCTTCCCCGTTCCGTCGAGCTCGATCGGCAAGTCGAAGCGTTATCTTCGTTTCGCGTGAAACGGTACCGATTCTGCACCTACGTTCTTCCAAAGCTTGGAAATCGCAAGATCTTATAGGAGGCGCGCCGTTATACGTTCTTTGGTACGGAACGATAATCAATCGCGACTCGAGCGAAACGGAACAAAACACCTTGGCTGTTTAGGCGTTGGCCTCGGGCCATACCGGGCTGCGGCAGCCGGTGTCGCGAGAGGGAAAATGCTTGCGAACAACAGAGCGGCGACGACGGCGGCGAAACGGAAACGCGATTGACAACGCGATCTTCTCCAGGGCTGTGTAATAAGTACCGGTGTACTTTATACAACGCGAAGAAGATGCGTCTCGATCGTCGATGTTTCTGTGAAAGTTTCTCGAGCGAAAATTTCGCATCTACCTCGAGAGTGTGTAATCGAGTTTGTCGTTGGTTGTTAACCGAAACGGTATCACAATCGTGTCGCTAGCGCACGCTTTTTCTTTTTCTTTTTCTTTTTCTTTTTCTTTTTTCTTTTCATTTTTCCGAGCACGGAATGTTACGGTTGTAAACGGAAACAAGCCCTCTCGCTGTTCATGGAAGATTATGCATCGGTTGGGTTGAAGAAATCCGAGCTCGCCAGAAGATACGACCGTCCGATTCAACGATACCTCCTTGAAATCGTTACCATAGTACCAGTACCGTAACCTAAACCTGCACTCGTTTAGTCAGCCAACGTTATCTCGTGCCTTGCACGCCACTGGAGTCAAGAGGATTAAGGACCAACTCTTCTCCATTATTTTCTTTTATCGCGATCACCGCTATTAATTTCGTGCAAGTCCATCGCCGAGCTTCCAGAAACACGTGAAACCAGAGGAGACGTTCTTCGCAGTCGTCTGCTCGACTCAAAAGTCAGCCAGTCCTATCGCCTTCCGCTTCGTGATTCATTCGGGAAATGACGAAGGATCGATCCACAGAGTCGATAGAACGTTTTCGAGCCGTGGTCGCGTTACTTTTAAACTCGCATTTTCCACGGATAATTCCCAGGTTTGCGTGCGCCGCGTTTACGACAATTGTACTGCCCATTCGGAGTCGTAACTGGGAGTCCTCCGAATAGAGAAGCCCCGCGTATAATTCTTGTTTTCCCGGGTGGCTCGTTCGGTCGCGGAGAATTACACGGTGGAAGAGAGGGTTCTTTGCCGGGGGACGAATTATTTACAACGAGAGCAGCCCAGAGAATAGCCGGTTGTCGCACATATCCAGCTATTCGACCGCGAAACGGAAATCTCTCGGTAACGTTTCCCTTTCTCGAGACTTTCTCGAACGCGGGTTGTTTACCGAAGAACCAACTCGCCCGTTGCGGATACCCTGGATTTTGCGAACGCCCGACCCAGATAATTGCACGACGACGGAACCGTGTCTACGTCGAAGGGATACGCGCTTTTGGTTATCGTTGCGGATACACCGGTGCCCCAGGAAACTGGGGAACCGGGAAAGCGGGAAATTTCGCGAGACCGCTGTCGCATGCCTTAGGTTGCGCAGCAATCCGATAATCAGGACGACGGCGACGGTTACTATTGCTTCGCATCCCCTTACGAGCGAGATCGTCATGTTGGAAATAGTAACGAGACAACGTACCCCGACGAGCAAACTCGATGTCCACTAGTGGAAAAAGTGGCGTAAGAGAAGGGCCTCCTACCACTTGGTAAATTGATTTCAAGTACTAATATAAATGTTAAATCGACGTATATTTCAATAATCCTCGATACCAAATAGCAGGAGGTTCTTCCCTACGTGAATTTTTTCTCCTAGTGGAAGCCGAGTTTGCTCGCGGGTGTACACACACTATCTGTTGGGTAACACGGACGACAGAAAGAGCCGTTTGTCGCGAGACAATTGTTTTTCTATTTAGTCACGAGTACAACCGTACACGGCGAATCGTGGTGTATTACCGCAGTGCGACGATTTTGCAGCGCGACCGGTTGTAATTAAATAGGATTATTTTGCTAGCCAGCCTCTCCCCTCTGGCCTCGCGCCACGCGTTTCATGGACGCGGAACAGGATCAATTCGTAATGAACGTTCGTTACGTCCGGCTTAATTCATCTGCCGTTACATTAAATCGTGGCATTACCCTCGAATAATTGGTCGCGCGGTTAATTACGTCAGCAGGATGCAACAGCCGCGGCAACGATAACGCGCGGACAGGAGGGTACACCTACGTACCACCGGTTTTAGGGTCTCGATCGGGCCGATGGGTATCCCGTGAATGAAAGTCATCCCCCGAACTTCCGAGGGCCTGGATGGGTGTCGAACTTTACAAAGTAAACGAAAATGCTAACAGCGTCGGCCGGGAGGAACAGTTTCGAGCGACAATAGGAAAGTTTGCCGGAAGTTTTATTGGATCGTACGCGAAGATAATTTCTGCCCGCGTGTTAAGGGAGCTTTCGAGCCAGCTCGGAAGAAGGGAAAGGGGAGAAAACCCGGCACGCGACATTCCAAGATCCTCGGAATACCTTGTACGCGTATTGTCCGGGTGAGGGCACACCAACCGTCGAAACTCCTTCGATTCAACGACGATTTTCCGTCGAATTCTCGGCTCTCGGCTCTCGGCTCTCGCTCGTAAAACCGGGTAACACGCTACACGTAACCGAAGTAACCAAACCGAACGAGAACTTTTTATCCAGTCGTATACTCTGCGTTTTGATACGGTGCTCGGGACCAGAGCACATTTTTCGGATGATTTGTGCCACTTGGAAGCGTTGAACCATCGTGAAGCAACCGATGTATCTCTTTGTATGGTAACGTTCCACATGTTTGGGAAAAACAAATATTTCCTTCGAATAGATCTAACGTAACGATAAACTGTGAAACCATAAGGCGTTGGACAGTTGTTGATCTTTTCCGATTTCGAGTGGTCGATTTCATCGAGAGATAAAAAACGATCTTTGTCGTGTCGCGACATCGCGGGCGTAGCAACTCGCAGAACTCTTCGAGTAAACGGTAAACGATCTTAGACGATGAAGCGCGAGCACCGTCGTCGTCGTCGTCGTCTTCTTGACCTATATCGAATACCGCCTCGTTGACGTGGGTTCTGCCGTCTATTGTTTGCAGACACCCCACGATTTTATGCATCGATTGTCCGCGGACTAATTTATGCGGGTTGTTTGAAACCCGCTGTGCTGCCCACCTCGAGGATGAGCTCGGGCTCCTGAAGGTATTCGAACGAGTTTTAAAAACTGTTCGAAAGTTTCTCGATTCGGCTCGATCGAACGTTTAGCCGAATGAAATGCGCCAAGAGGGGCTTGTCTCCCCTCGCCCCGCCCGCCCTCCCCTATCGTAACTCGATACGAACGAATCATTCCGCGAATCACCGAACCGTGTATCTCTCGATTTCGTCATCGAAAAATTTTGCAGCACGATCGAGATCCGATTGCATTGTACGAAGACGAATGCCCGGAACAAGCGCGGATTTTCCACTGGGAAGGTTGCAACATTCCTAAAAAATTTGTCTTTCATCAGCGTAATCCCCCTTGTGAAACCTTTGAATAGAGCATCGTAGATTATTAACGAAGTTGCGTGGGAGTTCGTTGCGACGATATTCCTGTTATATCCACGGATATGTCAGAGGTCAGGTAGGTGTAACGATATACGCTGTTAAATTTGCGTAACGATCATCGCAATTTACAGTTGCCTCGGTAAATTGGACGAATAACGGACAATCGAGTCACGGATTCGAGGATCCTCGCGCTATTTATACTGTAATACTTCTCTATTCCGTCTCGCGTGCAAACCCTCCCTGCCTAAAACGCTGCACACGCCTTGGAGAATATATTAGAATTCAAGAAGAATTCCTTCGATTGCGAGAGACGGCGAGAGGTTCCGATCTGTTAAAGAGCGAGAAATCGTGAACGCGGAGAACGATCGCCCACCACCGTCGCCGTGCTTTTCAGTGTCGTTCTCGATCGATTCGAAAGGAATAAAGGTCCTTCCCCGGGGCGGAAACTCGCAAAATAAGCCAACTATCGATAAAGAAGAATCAATCGAGTGCTTCGGAAAATTAGTCCGGTGTTGCGTCAACCGCCACGGTAAATAACTCTCGAGTTTCTCTCGATATACTTATTGGTTCTCGGTGGCTCGCGCAATAATTTACATCGAGTATTTCTCCGTTGCCGGTTCACCGTCCGCGAGTAAATGTTGCACTCGGCGACTCCTCGAAAGTTAAACGACGTATAAAAATGCCACGGGCAAGAAAGTTCGCTTCTCGGCTGCCCTTATTCGATCGAATCGGAATACTTCGAACGAAATTAGCCTCGTGGAACGTTCACGAGCGGCATCGTTTACCTCGGAGCGTTGTGCGAATGTCGTCGAGCGATTGTGACATGGGGGTGAGGATGCTTCGAGGATTTATCGATGATATTGTACGGTTATCAAACGGTTGTTACAATTGCAAACCGCGGATCGTGTTTCGATAAGTCTTTTTGCCCGATCGATCGCGCAACGGTCCACGTCGGAAGCCGAAAGCAAAAGGAATTGGTCGAATGAAACATAAAGCGAGCAATCACGAACGATAAACTCGATGGAAGGCGAGCATGAAGGTACAGGGGAAAAAGACACGCGTGTACTCTTGAAAGAGCGACCGAACAAAGAGGAAGTTGTTGTACGCGAAACAAACGGAAAACGCGATTCTTTGTTAACGCCGGGGAAACCGTGTTTCAAAGCATGCACATGGTCGATGCTGGGCTAATAAGCTAGAAATGAGACGAGAGCGAGGGAGAGAGAGAGATTGATAGAGGCGGTAATGCAGTCGCAGAGGATTTTGCTAACCCATTTAACGAGATCACTGACATCTCCGTTGATCGATTCAAGTGCTTAAGTATCCGTCGACTCGAGAAACGACTTCGGATACCGACGTCCTCCCCCGTAAGCTTATACTATACCTCGTGCCCGTTTCACGTGCAGAACGGGCAAGGGTTGATTGAGTTTTCCGTGTCGCGAGAGTTTTTCCTCCCTCTCCGGAAGAGGTAGGTATCTCGTTTAATTCCGAGAGCGTTAATGGACAACCATTCGTGCAGGGTTCCCTATTTTCGGAGCGGCGAAAAAATTCGAGAGGACGTCTCTCGTTTATGAGAACCGAGAGTACTCGCTGGCCGCGGTGGAAAATACGGATGACCCGGATCGATTCGACGAGACCGACTCGAAATGGATTCCGCGAAAGTTAACGAGGTACCGAATGTCTTTCCCTTTTTCGTGTGTGTGTGTGTGTGTGTGTGTGTGTGTGTGTGTGTGTGTGTGTGTGTGTGTGTTCGTTCGTTCTTCGCGTCTCGAATACCTCGGCCCTTTGCCACCGTCTAAATTCTACGTTGGTGAATCAAGGTTCTATCGTTGTTGGCAGCGTTCCGAGAACGGGTTAGAGAGGCGAAGTCTGTTTCCGCCCGCGACCGTGCGGAAGCCGACGAGCGAAAGGCGAAAAAAGCGGCTTTTGAGTCGCGGGATCGCAGAGAAACGCGTTTCCGCGTCCACCGACGACTTTTACCGCTTTTATCTCGGAATTTCATACGTTCTTCTCCCACCCGACAAACGATCCTTCTTCCCGATCGACGGGAATGTCGAGCGAGACGCGACTTCCCTACAAATCGGAAGTTCGAACGTCCCGGAAACTTTGCCCGTGGTCTCATCACCCGCGAAGAACATCGAAAGTGTCGCGATCGATGTTCCGATCCCGTTTCGGTGTTCCGCGACCAGACCATCGATCGCGACTTGTATTTTCCGTCTGCTTCGATCACGGGCTCGGAGATACAAATTCCGTTTTTCGAGAATCCGTGGGCTTCTCTCTGCTGAAGCCTGAAACTGATAGGGAAAATAGAACGGCGTGGCGTCCTATTGAAATCGATTGGACGCGTGGATTTCGATCGAAAACAAAGAGATTTATACGTAAATCGCGAGAAACCGTTGTGTTTGTGTCTATGCTCGTGGACAGGGTGCACGAAGGAACGCGTTCACTCGCCCCGTGTATCGGTAGATCGAGTTTCGTTCGCGATCGAGTCTATTTCTTTACGTATGTACTATGTATATGTAGGTACGTGTCGTTTCTTTGGCCGTGAGAGCCTCTTACACGAAATACAATTTTACCAAAGCCGCGAGGCGTCTTCGAGTAGCTACTGTGTGTCGTGATGCAGCCGATATTCCATCGTTCTCTGGAATCGTACGACCAGTTCGGAGTGGATCGACTGGATGCGCGCTTAGACGCTTGATTATTTATTGCTCGAAGGAAGGAGGTACGCTCGGCTAGTTTTATCAAAAGACGTAAAAGAAGAAGAAGAAGAAGAAACGAGTGCTCGGTATTTTATAATAACGGACGTACATGGCGACGGGAACGCTACCTTTTCGTCGCCGAAACGATACCTTTTCGAAGCCAGTAAAGATAAAGGTACACACCGGTTGCGTTCATACATACATACATACATACATACATACATACATACATACATGCATGTGTGTACGTCATCTGGCCTATGTATCCGTGGTTGCTTCCTCTGAGCTTATAGATCGAACAGGTGCATTCAAGATTTTACCCTTTGCTCGGCCGGCCAAGCGGACTGAAACGGATGGAAAAACACAGGCCATGCAGAACCAAGGAAATTTCCAGCTCGCACGGCGAATGGAATTTCAGGTTCTTGCGTCCAACTGCGCGCATTCGCGCAGAAAGCGCTGCACAATGGCGCGTGGAAAATCGATTATTCGCATCGCTCGACGCGCGGTAAATAAAAGGCATTATCGTCGCGTCGGATTAATTTCGAGGGCCGGTGCCCGCGGGGTCGTGTGCGGTTCGTTTAAATTTAAAGAACGACGAATACAGGCTCTGGTGTTGTTGTTGGAAGAAATTTTGAAGAAAAGAAACAAAAGCCTCCCTGTCGACTCAGGTCGTGTTTCGAATTTGCGTCGATGAACTACACGTCGCGTAACATCATTGTCCCGTTTGATCGCGTCGCTATGGGACCGCGACCCAGAATGAGAAAGCTTCAACGGTTCCCTATTAACGTCGGCATTGTAATTGAAATAAGTTGGCGGCTGGGGCGGTTCGAGTCGGAATTAAATTCACCGAGACGGCGCGCAGCGCGTGCGTCAAAGTCAATGAGCTTTAACGTCACATGCAGTCGCGTAACCTGGGCACACGGTCTGGGTAGAAGGTCTCTGGAATTTCACCGATGAAAAGTCGTGTTACAAATTCCGGCACGCGATCGAACGTTCTCGCGGGGATCGCGACGATGCTCGGGATTATCCGTGTAATCCAGTTGTTTCGGAGGGCCGCGATAACGCTCGTTTATTCGCGAGCCGCTGATGGTGGTAGCATTTTCTCTGAACCGATCGCAACAAACGCTCCCGCGGATAGAAACGATTTCGTTGGATATCGTCGCGAACGAATTCGTCCTTTCTATTTTCTGGTCTTCTATTTTCTGCGCGTCCGACGGACATGATAAGTTTGAAATCCAATTCGAGCTTCAGCCGACGTTGAGGGACGTTTCCGGTTCGCCGGTCAGAAAAACTGTGCGACGATTTACTCGCGTGGCGGAACAGTAGTTCAGTTTCTTTCTGTCTTTGTTTTTCTCGAAGATAGACTATCCGGAGGACCGCGATATCCTCTTTCTATATTTCGTGGGAAAGATCGTTTTGCAGCGGTGTCGCGGCTGTTGAAACAACAACGGTGGTTTCCGGATAATCAACATGAAATTCGTGGCGCTCAACCGTCGAGCACCCTCTATTACCTGGGAAGTGCATTCGACTATCGTAATCCCTAATGTAAACATACTAGAAGGGCGGCCGTGATCGCAGCCGCGCGTGCTTCGCCACTCTTGTTATTCAATTTCTGCGTATAACAGGAGCGCAAATTCCATC
This sequence comes from Dufourea novaeangliae, assembly GCF_001272555.1. Lineage (NCBI taxonomy): Eukaryota > Metazoa > Arthropoda > Insecta > Hymenoptera > Halictidae > Dufourea > Dufourea novaeangliae. The sequence goes on along the minus strand of NW_015374140.1, from coordinate 80,653 downwards.
GAGGGAACAAAGTTATCGAGCGTTGCCACCGTAAAAGTTTGAATTACCGCGACGTACATTCCCCCGAAATATCCTGCCTTTTAACGACATCGAGTCAAGTGCAAGCACCATTCAGACCCGCGTCTCTCTCGCTCTCTCTCTCTCTCTCTCTCTTTCACCCCTCGCGGGGAAACTTGAAATTTCGCGTTTTCTTCCGCGATAGAGTTACGCTCCGCGGGGAAATACGATGGCCGTGTGCCTTCTTGAAACTTTGATTCGTGGCAAGAAAGGAAGTACATACTCGCGGCTGCCTGGTTTCGGGGGGTAGAAACTAAGTAGGTACGTCGGATTTGCTGGTCGGCCGTAAAACTCTGGACGAGAGACTCTGAACATCACGGGAACACGTTTATACGGTACCCCATCCCTGAATCTTTACTTTCTCGCGCGTAACGTCCTCCGATCCGAGTAATCTTCTTTGCGTTGAATCTTCTTTCGGGAACACTTGAAAGAAAATCCGGTCGAATCACGGTAATCGCTTTAGACCTTTTACCCACTGTTCTTGTCGTCCTATCTCGCTTCCTGGATTGCTTGAATTACCTCTCATAGGCTTCGCGCTCCTGTAACGTTTTCGCTGGCATCGACCGACGCGAAAACGAACGGACGACGAAAGTCGAATCGATGGTTGGTTAGTCGAACGAGGAGACACGCAATGACGGACGTCTTACAATTAGATTCGGACAAGTATTCTTTTGATTTCTCGGTGAGCCGTGGTCTCTCGGAACAAACTCGTCTCGTCTGCGAGTTCGCCGTTGTCACGGCCTTGGAGACGGTTCCAGGTCCCATTATTACGGTGCTACTGTCGCGAACGCGTGGTAAACTTTGATGCTCTTTGACCTCTGTGTTACACAGCCGCCGCCGCCGCTGCCGTCGCTCGAAAGTTATTCGACGACTCGTCGCTTAAACTTTACCCGCGTGCCTCCCTGCGTTCTCGCTTTTCATCCGTTCGGACGAGCACGAGATATCGTTCCCATCGTCAGGAGTCCAACTTTGACGGGGCTCCTCGCGTTTCCCCAGTAAAGCCACGGATTTTCCAATCGCGACCGAAAGATTTCTCGACGGGGTAGTGGGTAGCTAACGGAATCGAGCACGGTACAATTTTTCTCAACGACCACGCTCGAACGTACACGCGCAACAGATGTAATTACTCGGGGGAGGCGGATTGGATTACCGGCTCTCCGATGCAGCGGGCTGCTTTCTACTCGCGTGTGTACCCGCAAAACCGCTTTCAGTATTTTTCTACCGGGCGCGGTTAAGCTGTCCGTTCGCTGTGCTCCTTACCATCGTGTATTCGAGCCGGAAGACGGGCAACAGAATCGTGGAATTGAAAGCGTCCAGGTCGGGACACGCGATATCGTCGTGGAAACGGGGGGAAAACTCGGGCGAGAAACGACAATTTCCACGCAGCTGACATTTTAAAACTCCGAATAACGCAGCGCACGGTTGGTTCGAACGCGGAAGGAATTAACAGAGAGTCGAAGCGCCGAGAGATATTACGAATCGATAAACTCTCCTTCGGGACGAAAGGTTCAAAGATTCTAATGAAAACCTGACTAGGGGAGATGCTGTACAAAATACACGATACACGAACGTATTGTGAATCGTAGGACAAGCAGAAGGATGCTTGTCGATTTTACGATTGATCACGAAAATTGCCGATTCGAGGCAGAAACTTTCCCACTGTTCTTTTAACGCTGGCAACTCGATTATTAAAAACTATTAAAAAGTTTTTCCATGTCGAACGATACGCGTCTTCGATCGGTGTCACGATACGCGGTGGAGACGCTCGCTCGAGCGAATATAATTTCGTTCGAATCTTTTGTGATTCCTCCTTTTAAAAAGGCAATTTCTCTCCGGTCGCGGCGATACCGATCGATTCGATCATCGGGGAAAGAGCGAGAGAGAGAGAGAGAGAGAGAGAGCTAGCTCTAGGGCGGTTCCCACGCGCTCACTACGCCTTTAACGAGTTTCGATCTCGAAACTGCGCTGACGCTTACATAACCCCGATGTAGTTAAATAAGCTTTAACTCGGCAGAAATTTCGGGTAAGCGTCTCCCGTGACGGAGTCTCCGGAGCACGGTAATCTTTGTCCTATACGCGCCGAATACATGTCACGTCTATCCTGTCTCCTTTAATCTACAAGATGATATACCCTTCCACGGTCGATCCACTCCTCCAGTTCATCGTGTAACAAGGATCGAGAACCTACCTACTGTGTTTCGTCGAGAGAAGCGACGCTTCTTACGAGATGTTTCGTTCCTACTCGCGGATTTTCGAGCTCGATTCCAGTTGGTTTTTAGCCTTTCCAACGATTCCACGAACCGTCGAGTGTGACTTTTTCAAAAATCATTTGCTTTCTATCTACTTTCGTTTTTTCTTTTTTTCTTTTCATCGACGATTCGTTTCGGCGGGAGGAAGGTCTGGGCGAATTTTCCAGACAAATAACGAGCTCTTTCTTGCTCCCCAGGCCGTTTTACGAAACTTGAAGCCCTATTCGCGGGGTGTACCATACCGTCAAGTGGATATTGCACGAGTAGTACCTACTGCCAAGTGCATTTCCATCGAGCACGAATGTTTCGATCGCCATTGTTACGTCGGGCAGCGAGAAGCTCCTATCTTCCGCGGAGTCGACGACCGGGCAATTTTTTCCGTGACAATCCACCGCCGCGGTGCGGTCTCCGCGTTTCTCTCTTCGCTTCACGATTCTGTTCGATCTCTCGTCGTTGATTTCACGACGAAACAATGGGGCGGGATCTCTATCGAGAACAAACGAAACTAATTCGATCAGGAGAAATGCGTCGATCGAGGCAAGCGACGAGCGGAGATTCCGATTGTACATTTAAATGCAATTACAGAAGGGAGACGCGATGGGACTTGTTGTTGTTGTTGTTGTTGTTGTTGTTCAGGTTGTTTCTTCGAATGCTTAACTCGTTGTTGGTTTAACCGCGTTCGCGCCACCGTTCGAGCAATCGTTTGATAACTGTGTTTCGGATAATTAAAGGTGTTCGTCCAGCGGCGGCAGCACGTCGTCCAATTCGATACCGAGCGTAATTTCGCAAACGACGTATCGTGAAATAATCGCTGTCACGGCAGCAGGAGTCGATGTTCATGTAAATAAACCGTGGGCGTGCGCGATGATCACGACGTCTACGTCGACGAGGGTGGCGGCACGCGCGCGCGACAACACGTCCTCCACGCTCACCGATTTCGAGGAACAGCCAGCGCTCTCGTGCTATTAACTAAATGACAAAAGAAAGGCGCCTGTATTCTCTCCTCCGGGAGGGACTGCTAACGACCAAATGCAATTTTCAAATTATTTTTTCGGTCTCGAACGCGGCTCGTTACGAGCGCGCAATTCTTTACACGCGATAAAACCGAGCAGTACGCGCGGATCGAATCGTTCGACATCGATGAACTGTTTCTCTCTTTGAAACGAGCATTCGCAAAGCAGTCACAATTCCATCGAAAGAATTTCATTCTTAATTAGCTAGAGCGCGCGGGAAAAGAACACGGTAGAGTCGAAGCGTAGAAATGTCGCTCGTAAAAAAGTCGGAGGAAGATCCGACTTCGGCGAAGGTAATTAGAAAAAGTAGGCAATTTAAATTTTCAAATGATACGGTTCGCGTGGCTCGCGTCACGACGAGCGCGAAAATTACATCAGGAGGCGGGGGAGGGGAAGGAGCCGGGTTTTATTTTTAATTGGCTGTTTCTCGCACGGCTTCCCGATGAGATGGAAAAGCTTCTCTCCTCAAAGAAGAGAGAGCTGTCCCCCTGGTGTCCTCGGTAATCGGGAAACGACTTCTCGGCCAATTTATTCCGAGTTTCTTGATGCATTTTACATTTGCATTTAAATGGTTTATTATTGTTGGGAGACGTCATAAATTTTCGCGATGTTTCATCGGAATTTCATATCCGAAGGACGCGATACCTTTGTATTTATAATAGATTTATCTCGGGGAGGGGTACGTTGCGGTGGATCCATTCCGAAATCGGGTACAATGATCGAACGATTCGTGGAAAAAGTACGAGAAGAGATACGATGCCCGGATCTCGGAACGAAGAGAAAACGATCGTTGGCTCCGATGCCCTTTAACTCGGTTAAATGAGTTGCAACGCGTTAACGATTCGCGGCAACAGCAGCAGCAGCAGCAGCAGCAGCTACGCGAACGTATAATTACGAGTACACTGAGGGAACGGTCGATGGCGATAATTAACGAAAACCCCTCCTCATCTCGTCGATGTCCCGTATACACGAGCGTGATAACACTCGGAGCGAAATAATCGCGCGTGCCGCGTATAATGAATTTCTAATTTTGAGAACAAGTTGTCGTTTCACGCGAGTACATATACGTATGTCTGTCTGTCTGTATGTATGTATACCAGTCGATTAAATGCTCCACGGGTATTCGAGCCCCGGTTCGGAAAGGAATATATCCGGACCCTGAATATGTATATCTTTCCCTGTGCGAATCGTGAAACCGCGGGAACGAAGCGAAACTCTTCTTTTTCTTCTCTTTGAATAGTCCCGAGACGGAAAGTTTATTCTGTGTCCGTTTTTGAACCAGCCTTGGTAAATTTAGTTAATCGACGAAGCGGCAAAGTTCCGGTCCAAACATTTACCTTTCGTTCGATAAAAACTTCGCCTTCTCTTTCGTTCGGCGTAGTACGCGTGTCCAGAGTCTATATTAATTTTGGATCGACAATCGACTTAAGTATTTCTCGTTAATAACAATCGATTCGTGAACAGAGGAGCAGCCAATTGTATTTATAAACGATTCATGGATATTGCGATTGCGCCGCATGGTCCTTTAGAAACCGTGAAAGCAGCACCGGTGTCCATCGGTCGCTTTTGTCAGGAAGATGCATCCTCTTTCCCTTTGAAAGCGATAGGACGACGCGGTCGAGCGAGCGTGGCCCGCTTTGTACTCGTTCTCGTCGATTCTCTCTCAATGGCCGGCTGCTGCTGCTGCTGCTACTGCTGCCTGCTACTACTGCTGCTGCTGCTGCTGCTGCTGCCAACACACCGATAACACAATCGATCGCGAATGTTCCCCGCAGTTACGAACAAAATGGCCAGCCGATACCAGCCCTTCGATTTGTATCCTTAAAAAAGTCTCGTAGCCGAATTAATAATTCCGAGTCACGGATCAGCCGTTCCATTTCGTTTACCTATTCGTCGTCTAGTCGACTGGAATATCCGTCACAGTTTACGATACAGGTGTCTGCGCGAGTGCATCGAGCCAGGCATTGCCTTTCCATCGTTGTTTCCGCAGCGTGGATACTATTGCGGAGTGTCGCGACTCCTATTGGACCGTATCTTCTTTTTATCTGCTTTCCCAAGAATGGAAACAAAGCATCGAAACAGGAAGAAATCTGTGCGCACGGTGTTTTAAAAGTTATTTGCTTCTACGTAAAAAGGGGAAAACGAGTTGTTATTTTTTTTGTATGGCAGAGCACACGTATAATCGCGGTAGCTGGAAAAGGGGTAAAAGCAGCCCTCTCGCGTTCCTCTATTTCGTCGCGTCCACTTGAGATTTCACTCGAGATTTTCTCATTGTCGCAAAAAAAAAAAAAAAGAAAAGAAAAACCGATACACGAAACTTTCCATCTCTAGAGTCCTCGCGAGCAGAGACCACGAACCAGTTAAACGGTTCGTTTCGTTTTCTCTAGATTCTTTCTTGTCCCTTTCTTTTTGCTTCGTACGATCGACACCTACCTCTTCGTTCTCTTGTTCTATCCCTCTCTTTCCCACGCACTATCTCTTGATACACATTTAAATTAAGCAAAGCGACGCGAAGACACTGGACTCGGAACGCTGTATCTTAATTTTCGTTTGAATTGCAACTATGAAACGATGTCGAGGTGGATTAAGACCGTGTCTTCGGAGTCGACGGGAACGAAGAAAGTGAGTGGAGATAAAAGACTCGCGTCCCAGACCGTTCTCGTCCTCGGCTTCCGAAGTAACGTCGTTTCCCCTTATCCCTGTCGCAATCGTTTCACGATCGAACGGGATATCTCTTTATCCCGCGGGTAGTTCCCCGACTGCGCGTAATTTTGCAGTAACGCGGCAGTTTTGTCGTTGGTAGTCGTTATAGTTGTTGTTACACGATTCACCGATTAGCCTGGTTTCTTTCGAATCCCTGTGGGTGTTGTTGATTCTGCCGTGTAAGTAATTCGAAAGGCGTTCCCTGTACTGGAGCGATATTTTTTGTTTAAAAAATTCCTCCCAGTCTGTCGAAACGAGCCGAGGATCTTTACCGTTAATTCGCCAACCCTTTCGTTCCCCGCTCGTGTTTAACCGTGGAAAACATTTTTTCGACGGTTTGAACGGTTAGCTCATTTCGACCCCGTGGGGATTTTCGTCCGTTAGCCAAAAACGGAGACATGGTCGAGTTCGTCGAGGTCCTCTGATATTGTCTAGGACGACGGGGCCGCTAACTTCGGTCTGGCTGCCGACAGCAAATCCAATCGCGTGAAATTACGGGTCGGGGATCGTGAAAAATAAAGTGGCTGGCACGAGTTATCGGAAAATAGACGACGAAGGTACCCGCAAAATGCCTCTGAACTCCCCGTCACAATGGAAAGAAAATTGTAATCCGTAAAAATCGACGACGCCGACGGATTTAGCGGTTTCTCCGTCCCCCAGACAGATAGTGGCCATCATCGGCCATCGGTCCTGCCGAGATTTCTGCGCGCGATCGATCGATCGATCGTTCGTTCGTCGAACCGGTTAAAAATATTTTCGCTATTGCGAGGGTGACGGTTATGTGCCCGCTTCGAGACGAAGAGAGCGCGCACGCACGCGTGCCACCGACGAGGACATGCGATGACACAACGGATTGGAACATTCGTCCGCATCGCGAACCGTTTATCGCGGAATCTCGTCTGTCCGATATCGATTTTCACCTTCGTTAACGTCATTATATCGTTGTACATCGGGGAGCCGGTAGTGGGTAAACAGAGGGTTTGCCAATTGCTCGATCGCGAGAGCAACTTCGTTGAGTAGTGGAGGTAGATTCTGATCGACTGGTGTTCCGGCAACAACCGGTCCGTCCGCGGTAATCGTAGATCGAGAAACGATACCATCCTGGAGTGTCGTCGAGGAGGAGGAAGAGGAGAGGGCCGAGAGGGGGAACGTGCCCCCGAAAGGTGGAGATAGATTAAAGTTTATCGAACGACCCTTTAAGATAACAACGGACTCACCATACCGCGTCTGCGTTCGCGCTCCAGTTGAATAATCGCGTCGGCAGGAATTTAATTATTACGGAAGCGTTCGCCGCGGGGCACGATAAATTAAGTAGGAATGCGCGTATGATCATTAATTCTCTCTCTCTCTCTCTCTCTCTCTCTCTCTCTCTCTTTCTCTGTCCCGAGTTCGTTTCAAAAGGATGACGCCCATTTTTTCGGGACGCGCCACGCGACCAACAAGAAAGAGGTGGGAGGAGGAAGAGATCATCCTTGCGTCCTGTCGTCGCCGCCTCGTCCATCAAAATTTTCCGGGAAATTCTGCATTCTCAGCGTAAACACGCGAATTTTCCCCATAGCAATTTTAATCTCATCCCAGAAGCTTGCTCATCGACGTTCATCTATCCACCACCGTGCTCGCGTCAGACACCCGGTGAGGGAATTTCGTATTCTCCGCTTTAATCTCGAAATCCCCTGGGTGTATTTCACCCGCGTCCAACTTTCCCGCGTTACCAAAGGATTTTCCGCCAATCCGTTTCGATCCGATTCAACGCAATCCGATTCCCAGCCGTTTCCCCGTTTCGATCTCGATCCAACGATGGTGGCACGACGCGACCCGACGTAGGCTTTCGTTCCCCATCCGGCAAGAATTTACGGCGTCTAATGAACCGTGTTAACGCGCGTCGATTAATGCGCGCGAAGCGTTGAGGTTTAACCCGAATTCCCGACAGAGCGTGACCCGTGGCCTCCTCGTTTACACCGAATCTCGTGCACTTGCTTCCGTCTTTGTCGATACCGGTCCGGAAAATCGCTGAAATTGGGTTCGTTTGTTCTCGAGGACAAACGTCTGAGCACCGGCATGACTACGTTTGAGACAATAAAGAGGTATTACTGGGGGTGGGTTTGTTTTCTCCGGCGGAGTGGCGTAATTTCCGTCTCCGGATCGAAGATTATTACATTAACGGAGACACTGCTCTCCGTCGTTGTCGTTGTCGTCACCGGCGGCGGTCTAACGAGCCAGATAAACCGATACTTTTCCCATTTAATCGGTACATGACGTTTACTGCCCGAATCCGTGTTTCTCCGTGAAGTATCGTCGAGGAACAATCGCGAGCCGAGGTGGGGTGGCGGCGGAAACGAGCGTTCGAATGAAACGACGGACCCGAGGGTAATTATCAATGAATCGAATGGACTGGGGAATCTCGTACAAGATGAAGAAAGTTTATTCGACGACGGTGAATTACACGTGAGCACGCCTTCGTCGGGCATCCATGAATCGTTTCTCGTTTTCGACTGTTCCGTTCTCGAGACTCTCCATCGGGTTTCTCGTCTTATTTCCCGGTCCCTTATCCCTTTTCTCGTTACGTTGCAGCGTTGTCTCAGGATTTTCCCCTCTTCTGCGGGTGTAGCTGCTTGATCAGCACTCGAGAATCGGTCGTCTCCCGACTGCTATTTCCCGTCTTCCCGTTTTCCTCCGTTCCCCGTCTTCGGAACAGCGTCGTGATTATTCATGCCGTCCCGTAACCCGTCTCTGTTCGACGAGAGTCTCGTTTATTGCACGAGAGCCTGCACTGAACCACCCGGAGAGAGAGAGAGAGAGAGAGAGAGAGAGAGAGAGAGAGAGAGAGCAGCCTTCCTTCTCCGAACGGATTCGCAGGATCCTTCCGTTAGAAACGTTTCTTCGCTCCTTCACCCTTCGAGAGGAAATTGTCGAAACAGACGCTAACGAACGGAGACGCGTCCTGACCCAGGCTGGCATTTACTTTGCTTCTGCTCGAACGGAGGAATCGGCCGTGCCTGGAATTCCGAGGAGCAGAGGAGCGTTCGTCGACCGACCCGATCGCAGATTTAATCGGCGTCGCTTTCTTCCTCGATCGTATCTCGGACAGATTCGCCAAAGTCCACCGGCAAAGAGATCCGATTCATGTTACTGGAGAAACAAATTCGAAGCCCCTTCCCCACCCCCGGATCCATGGAAATCGCGCACGAAGCTTGGTCGTAAAAGCTCAAGGTCCTTGGCTGTGTGTAATTTCGTTTGACCCGCGTGGTTACTTCGGCAAATTGCCTGCGCGAGTCTCTTCTCGATTCCGTTTCGATGCGATCGGAACGCCTTCCGTTTCGATATTGTCCCGAACAACCAGGATCATTCCTGGACGTAGGATTCTTCTGTCGTGCGGCCACGCCGCGAGAGGGTCGCGTTCGATTGTTCTCCGGTTAGTCGAGTAGAAATTCTGGACATCGCGAAGCGTGTCTCTCGTTGGCCCGCGGGTCGCAGGCGTTTATAGGACGTATTTCGTATCGAGATCCGTGGGTTATCGGGCAAATAATCCTCAAACACGACAACAAACTGGCACTCCCTTTATAGCCGCGATTCCTCCGTCAGGGGAAGCAAATCGAAGCAAACCGAGCACAGCACGGTCAACCTCGATAGAAAGCGTTCTTTGTTCTATTTATTTTATGTATCGATTACACCACCAGCCATTGTTACCCTGTACCTATCTCATCCGAGAGTTCATGTGTGTATGTGTCCACGGGCTCCGGCGATACATCGTGTCCGAGTAAGGTTCCGTGAAAAACCGAAAGACCGACATCCTGCTGATCGTGGAACCATCTTCTCTGCCAGACGGTACATTTCGTTTTAATTGTGCCCGATATATTCACCGAACGATCCAGGTTATATAGTAAAGATGTCAGTCGCGACGAGCCAAGGTGGTCCGGAACCTCGAGATGGAGAAGCCAGACGTCGCGTAATTGCCTCGAGAAATTACCTATCCGTCTCCATTCTGGGAAAAATTCATTCCAGCAGTCACACGCCCGTTTCTCTCTTACTCTCTTCGGGTGAGATACGGAGATCGGTCTCGCGACGCGAAACGACCGTGTGGGTTATCAAATATATTCGTAGGGAACGCGCGACACGTGGCGCTGCGCGTTTGGCCCCGGAGTAGTGTAGCTTCCATCGATCATTAGCCGCAATAATCGACGGCTCGTTCTCGCAATTACGTAGTTACGGGCAACATGTCGCGTGAATTGCGCCCAGAACCGAGCTTCGATTCCGGGGATCGTTCCACTGCGCCGAACAAGTATCGTAATCTGCGAGGATCACTTTTCATAAAGCATCCCCATGTTTTCCTAATTGCGTGTACGTACATTCGGAAACTTGGATACGGAATATTTTAATATCCGATCGATCCGAATATCTGCACCGCAGAGCCAGAGTGTATTGAGTCGACTTTTTTTCTAGAAAATTACATTTTACGTAGCGATTGTTTCTCGCTCAATTCTTACCGAACAGTTCCAAACTTACAAGGCTTTCGCACCTTTGACTCGCTCTCCTCTAAAGTTTCAAAAGTAAGACTTAATACACTCTGGCACTGGGGTTCAGATATATTCCCTTTTGACCGGAAGAATGTTGAAGTTCGCGCGTGCAGGTATTAAAATCCATCTCGGATAGAAAGAAATTTCCTTGCCGTCTTCCGAAATTTAAACGATTCCCTTTCAGCTCGCCTTCAGCTTTTCAAGCTCGAGACGCACTCGATGGAACGCTGATAAAAGTCTTAATAAAACGTTCACGATCCCAATAAGCCGTGCACCAACGCCGTTTCTTGTCGCGCTTCTTCTTTTACGTCAGCCTCCGAGGAAACGAGTTTTCTCTCGGAAGTTATGGGCCGCGGGTATCGTCGTTGATTCCACCGTCTCGGTTTTCGACGTAATTTATCGCGGGTTAATTTATGACCCGTATTTTTTTGCTCTCTGCAACAGAAACGAATCTGGCGCCGGCGAAAATTAAGGATCCTCGGTGGTATAGCTTCGCCCGAATAGTAGTCCTGTTGTAAGAGCGATCGACGAAGCCGAGTCGTATCCTGTGCGAGACTATTGATTTTCCGTGTGTCGCACAGCGCAGAAGAAAATTCGTCTCCCGCGCTTTTCACGCGCTTGTAGATCACGTTCGTTGACCGAGTATCCGCGTGTTTCCGGAAAAATGGAGAAATGGCACCATTGGGGAAATTCGTTGGTTCGGGAACTGGCTGGACGGTTATTTTCAGCCGCTATGCGCACACCTCTGGCCGTGGCTCTATCCAAGAACCTGGGTGTCCGTGGTGTACGGAGGCGCAACCCTGTATCGATTCCGTCCGACCTTCGGGAACGAGCAGCCGAAATAGCTGCGTGTCGATTGGGAGTGAAAGAAATTCGTTTGCCCCCGCCGCCGGAAAGTCCACGTGTAATGAAATATCCAGGAGTTAGGAATCCCCGTGACTCGCGAAACGTAGAATTAAAATGTTACGCGGGTCGATGGAGCGGTAAACGAGCGTTGCCGTTTCACCGGGAAGAAGGAGTATCGTTCGTCTCGTTACACGCCGTCGGCGGTCGAGAGCGTAGACGTTGCAATTATTACAAAGCGAGGCGAGAGAAATTTTCGCTTCGTTAAACGGTCGTTTCGAGTTGTTCGCGTTTCATGGTCAGTTAGTCGACGAGAGCCCGCTTACGGAGCGGCTCCACCTTTTCGGTTCACGGGCCCGCGAACCAGGAAATGGCCCTTGTCTCTCGAAGAACCGGCTTGGGAGAGAATGGCTTTATCCGAAAGCTTATTAAGCTCTCGCTGGCTGGTTAACCGGGGAAGAATGCTGCAGGTCGCGAGCTTCGTCGTTTCTTTTCGAAGGCGAGGAAATTTATTCTTTCGTGAAATCGAAACGAGGGGAAAAAGTCACGGGAAAGTCCGTTCGAAAGCGCAGCGGTTCTTCTTTCCGTCGCTCTTGACCCACGGCTCGCTTTTTTGTCGCGATGTCCTGGGCGTTTTACGCGTCGGTTCACGGGACATCGAAAATCTCGTAACGCGATTCCGTTCGTATGCAAATCCCGCGATATAGGTACGACTGGCCTTTTCGTCCTTGCGCGCCGCCGAGCGCCCCAACTTCCGTGTGTAGATAGCGCGAGTCAGGAGTTCCGTCGTTCGCGACGAGGGAACAAGGGAAACGAAAACAAAGGGGTTGGGGTGTGTGTGTGTGTGTGTGTGTGTGTGTGTGTGCGCGCGCGCGCGCGCGCGGTAACCGACTTATTTATAGGCAAAGTTCGTCGATAAACTTTCCACGGTAGTTCGGGGGAGCAGGACGTCTGTCGCGACCTTTTTAGGCGACGAGCGATCCCGACCGCGCCGATTCCGAACAAGCGGAGCCGTAGTTTGTCTCGTTCGCGAAACGAGATCGAGCCTTTTCGGTCTCCTCTGAACCATTTGTTTGCCAGTTCGAGCTCTCTCTATCTCTTTTCTCCCTTTTTGTTCAGGAGCGATCGATCTTGTCGACGTTGTTCGAAAAGATTGGACAGTCGACATTTCAGCCGTGAGAATTAACCAGCCGCGGTTATTTTAGCGCGGAAAAACGTGCTATCCCTCGTGCAATAACAACGAGCCCGGAAAGCAATTCTGCTCGTGATTATGAAAGTGACGTAGTACTTGGAAAAACCAAAGCAATTGAGCTATTTTTCTCTTATATTATGTTACATCGATTTATAATTTCATTATTACGAATGAATTTGCAAAACGAAAAATATACGACTTACACCCTCCATTTTGCGCACACGTTGCGTGGATTAAGTAAACGAACGACCGCGTTCGTAAATACATATTTCCGGAACAGTTGCGGCCGTACCGACACGCTCTTCGCGTTTCCCCCTTGCCCATCGCCTGTCTGGGTAATGCGATTTAAATCTTAATTCTGCGTGGCGTTCCCTTCTGCGGGGCAACCGCACCCGAATCCCGTCTCGTCGGGTGGGTGTTCTCTGTCGACCTTTCGACCTTTCGGCAACATCCTCGGGGTAACAGCCAGCTGAAACGCGAACGTCGATTTCGGTAGCTCGGGCCCGATTAATTAACAACGTGACCGGTCTCGGTTCTCCGCTGTGTTTCTCGCCGGATCTCTTGAAGCGTCCGTTTCCATTTCAGAGATTGGCGGCCTTGGGTGGAGGACGATCGCTTAAAACGTGCCGTGGTAACTCTTAGAATAACGCGTTCCGTAAATTCCTTGTTGCGGTTGCAATTTCGCGAATGCACCCAGACAGGGTTCGACGTGACCGCTACGCTGGATTTCTAAGACGCGAAGACGCTGGTTGCTCCTCCGAACCCCGCGTGTTTGGTCATTCGCTAGATTAACGGAAAGAGGGTTGAATCGGTTTCGTTGGATCCAACGTTATCGAGGAGACGAAAAGAGATATCGGTGCATCGCGTGTGGACAGGTGTGAATTTTGGATCTTCACCAGTTATACGTATATGTATACATATACAGGTTCACAGCGTTCTCGTTCCATAGACCACGCCGTGTTGAATTTTCCCCTGCGCGTGCTTCCAACCTCGAAGTCTCGGACGAATGCTTGGTATTTATCTATAAGACGAGCCGAGGGCCGTCTCTCGACGGGGCGTAACGCAACGACGCCTATTCTGGAAACAATTTTCCGTGGGAAGATATCGTTCTCAAGTTGGAGCGGGGCCGCGAAACTTTTTCAAATTTACTGGATCACGTCGAGTCGTTTTCACGACGCGCGAGCGACCAAGTTTAAAAATGATTCCGCGAAGAAGGCAAATTGGCTGGTGCACGCGCGGCGACGAGGGGGAGGAGGGATGCTTTCTAGGAAAAACGGAGGGAGCAGAAGTTGCACCGGGAATGGGGGGACGTTCCGCGTTTAAAGTTACATTGTCCGAGAGAAGTTCAGCAAGAGATCGTAGCGAAAACCGCGCCCTCCGAGACGGAAAGGAGTTGGACGGACTTTCGCCGCTGACCAAATCCGCCGCAACTACCTTCCCGACCAGGGGAGCGCGCGAGGAGCTGCTGCTTCCTTCCCGAGTCCATTCGAACTTGCGTCCACGGAGAATCTCGTTACAGAGCGCAAAATCTGCGGGACTCTGGAAATATCCGTCGACCGGAACTTCGGGACGTGCGATCATCGTTGCTCTTGATGAGTCCCGCGATGTCGAACGTGAAAAATCTGTTCATCTTCCAACCGAGTCTCGAATACAGGATTCGCAGCAGCATTTTACACGGAAATATAATGAAATTTGACCGAGCGTCGGCTGTTAAGGATTCCCGGGCTGTTCGAGAGAGATTTCATTTCCGTAACAGGGGGGTGGGGGTAGAACTCGAGCCGACTCGAGAACGTGTCGAGAATGACGGAATCGCTCGTGCCGTCGCGATTCCAACAACGAGCGAATGGTCGATCGTGGCCGAATCTTGTACCGTGTAAAGCTCGGGCCACGATTCGCAGGATTACAAATCGAGGGTCAAAGGTTCCATGGGACGACCGGTGTGGCCGGATTGCTTCGCGCTTCGTTTCGCGTTATGAATATTTACGAGTGGTTTGCCAGCGATTTCGTGGACCGTGGCACCGGGGACGGTGTCATTCACGACGGAGGAGTTCGTCGAGAAGCCAACGGCTGAAATGTCCAATCGAATTCGGTCCTGTAATGCGTATGGTAGTGGATTTTCCTTGATATTCACTTCTGTACGAAAACTCACTGCGAGGAAGACGAATCGAAAGCGGGAACGATCGTGATGGTTGTGGCTTCGGTCGAGATGCGTTGCTTTTGGACGACCGATAGAGAAAGTAATAATGCGGCCTCCTCCTAATTACTTTGGCCAAGATTCGTCGAACAAATGGCTGGAACAATGGAACTACCCGGTTTCTCGAATTATTTCATCGGATAACGAGGTCCGTCCGACGCGGGACGGTGTCGAGAGAGTCTCGGGGTGCCACTACTCCTCTCTTCCTCTCTTCCTCTCTTTCTCTCTCGCTCTCATCGGTTGGCAAGTTTCTTTTCGATGAAAAGGGGAATTCCGTGGAAAGGAAGCGGCGCGTCGCGGACAATACCGGGGGCCAAGATCGAGGGAGTCGGCCACGCGTTTGTGTAAAAAGAAATCTTCTTTGAAAGGGGGCAATTGAGCGCGCTCGATTTGGATACGAATAGAACCGGTTAACCAGTAATTAGTAGTCGACTCGATTTCGCGTACGCGCTTGAATCTCCTTTAATTACGTTTCTCCACACGGCTGCCGGAAAATAGGTTTTCGCGAGCCTCTGGGAGGCAGACCGGACTCGAAATATCGTCTCGGGATTTCTGGGAAACGAGCCGCTTGGCAAAGATTCCACCTTCGTTTCCGGCTGCCCGACGGAAACCACCAGGTCGTTCGTTTTCCGAATTTACGGAGCTGGAATTCTTTTGTAACTCCCGTCGGACGAACAAATCCTCCGTCTCGAGCTTTCCCCGTCACCACACCTCCGGATACATCGTGAAACTTTCGTGATTTTTCAAAATTTCGACGATCGTTTTTCCCTCGAATTTCCAAAGTCGCTCGCGACACGAGGAGGAGAAACTGAATACAGCGTAATTGCCGCGTAGAAGTATTTCCAGCCGAACCTGAGCTCGTCGCGCGAAAAACGAACTTCCGCGATGTACATTGTATCCGTGCACGTTTATGCATTTGCTTGTTACGTCGGGACGCAAGTAGGACAGGCATCTCGCGTTGCCACGCTATTGTATGTAGTTGTCGTCGTTTACCGAGCCGTTGCCACCGCCGAATATATCCGTTTGCTCGCCACGCCTGTTTAACCCCTTCTTCGCTGTCCCTGGTGTTCTCTGTCCACACATTGTAAACATCGCGAGTAACACCGAGTCCGACTAATAGCACTGACACGCCAGGGAACAAAGGACATCGCGTTCGTTCCCTCGATCGATCTATCCGCTTGGAACGAGCATCGCCTAGACCTAGAACATCGAGGCGGAGATTGGTTTACCGGTTGCATCGAACGTCGATTGGACGCGTTGGAAGGATTCTTCCCGATTTCATCGAAATCGCTTCGGGATTCGTACACGCGACACAACGGTGTGCGCTGTTTCGTGTTTGGACGAGCCAACTCCATCGCGGGCAGATTAAATTTTCGCGTTTATTCGCCCTCTGGCTAGTAGGTTGCCCCTTTGGGGACGGCGTGTGATCAATTTCAGAAAGTGTGTCCCGGGTGAAGCTTTAAAGGTCTTTGGGCTTTCAGTGGACCGTTTGCTGGACCGGCGGAGTCGCTACCGCCCCTCGGGCGAAATTTCGTCGCGCCGCTCGAACCCCCAGAGCCGCCGTTGGTCATTTCCTTCCTGTAGACACGTGATTACGTTTTAAATCAGTCGCCCGTTCCGCCAGCTTCTCCCTCGGAGTCATCGTGAATTCGGTTTTACGCGAGTGCTTTCCGAGGAAACGTTCGCTCGAGTCGATTTTCGGCCAAATTCACCAACGACGAAGAACCCTTTAAATTCGTCTGGTTACGGGAAGGTTCGAATAGACTTCTCAGAAACAACGATAAACTGGTAAACGGTCGAGGAGTTTTATCGGCGGTCTCGCGCGAACAGCCAGTTTGGCAACGGGTGGAGGCGCCTTAGCTGTGAAGCGTGCGATTAGACGCGGGAAGACGGATGATTTACCGATAGAGGAGGCATTTGCGAGATGAAGCGAGATCCGGTGAAGCAAGACGAAAGGCGCCGGAGAAAATGAATGACCAAGAGTCGACAGGGAGGAGAGAGAACAAAAATATGTATCGCGGCGAAAAGGACCACCTGTCTCGATGAAGGACGACGAGGGCCTAGGACGTAACGTGGGAACCGGAAATCTATCGATCGCGAATAATTGCGTGCCGAGGAATTTATCCGCTTCATTACGGGTTGAAGGTTGAACGTGGTGATAAACGGTGAACCTGCAGTAGCCACGACAAAACGAGGGGGTTACAAGTACGGTTCTATTTCACGAAGTCGAAACGTTATACGTTTCCTTCGTTCGCAGTCGAAGCGAACGGAAGTAAGTACTAGAATCTTGGTCGCGTTTAAACTCGATGCCCATTTTACCCCGATTCTTAGGTATCCACGATGGAGTAATTCATTAATGTTTTCCCACAACAAAATTAGACTTTCTTCTCCAAAGCGAAACATTCGTCTCTCGGCACTTTACCCAACGACGTCTGTTTTCATTTCGTAAAACGTCCACGCGAAAGAGAACGCGACCAGCCGATTTCTGACCGAGGATACTAAATTACGAATAGTTTTGTAGGTGATTACGAGGCGAGGGTGACTACGTGGCCGTGTTTTACGTGATATAGTATTAATTGTATCACCAATTGTATGAACCAAGGGCCGTGCGTTTGCTCTCCGGAAGCGTAGAGAGATGCCGAAGTTAATAGAATGTACGGTAAACTTTGCGTTGATTCTCGTCCAAGATCGATAAAAAATAAGTCTTGAGACGCGACGAGGTGGTCGCAGGGGTCCGAACGATATCGGGGAAGTTCCGTTTCCTTCGTAAAATCCATTAACTCCGGTTCATCTAGATCCAGATCAACCAGAGGACTTCATCGAGGGGGAAAGCTCGTGCTGTCTTTGAGCTGTCGCGATCGGGATTCCGCGATAACGTTAACGAAATATTACACGGGCGGAAATACGCTGCTGACCAGGCAGTGAGTCGCGTTCGACGGTAACGTCTGCCTGGATTCTGGTATTTCCTTTGGAACGTTGCGGTGCAGCGGTTGGAACGGCTTAACGGTTCGCTCGTCAAAATTACCGCGTCCATTTCCGTGAACGGAACGCCGCGATATAAATCTCGTCTCTCTCGTTACGCTCGCGTCCCGCCTGAATTCGCGTTGTTTCTCGGCAGCCACGCGCAGAGACAAGAGACGATGATAGGTTCTCCCTCGTCGACGCGACGCCGGAACGAACGAGCGCATCGAGTAAGTGCATCTAAACAGGGAGGAAACAATCTCATTACGGGCAACACGGAGGCTTGGGGAACGCGACGGCGGGATCACGTTCCTCCGTTATGGCCGGTTGCTGCGATCTCTCGAAGTTTGTCAATAACTTTTGATCGCTGCACCGACCGTCCCGGAACTTGCTATTTGTCGATCTCTCTCTCTCTCTCTCTGCCTCTATCCGTCTTTCTGTTCGATCCGCTATCTCTCGTCGAAGATTGCATCCACGCGTCGGGCCACGCAACCTCCGAATCAATCTTGCGAGCAATTTCGACGCGCGGCAACCGGCTGAATCCGTTTCATCTAATCAGCAGCCACTCGTGCTCCATTCGGATATTAAATTGTGTATTCGAAACACGACCCGGTTATGCTCTCGACAGCTTCGTGTCATCGGACGACGACGACGACGACGTTGTTTCGTTAAATTCTAATTGTTAAGGGCCGACCGCGGAACCAACGGGTCTCTTTTTGCTTTCGATGGGTTTGCAATAACGAGGTTAATTTGTGTGTGCGGTAACACTGGCCGAGGCATCTTTCGAAGATCCGACGACCATCTCTTGGTCCCTCTTGTTCGTGTTGGGAGCGAGAAATGATTAGAAGGAGGTTTTTTTTTTTTTAAACCGTCGGTTCAGAAGTTTCAAAGACTTATTCAATTTCCACGGGTACTTTTTAAATCGTGGCGCCTGGCGATTCCTTAGAAACGCTTCGTTTCTCGCGAACCCCGTCTCCTAGAGGCTGGATGCAGTCGAAAAAGTTTCCCTTTAGACGTCCTCGGGAATTTCGGCGTTGCCTGCGATTAATATGCCGAAGCGGTCCACGCGACAGGGACCGCCTCGATGGCTTCGTAAATATTGATTTTATCGGGAAATAGAATCTCGGGCGAACGACGAAGCAGAGCCTGTACACAGCCTCGTGTATGCACATCGACGCGCCCGTCTTTCGGCCGTCGAACGGGCTGAAAACACCAGCGCGCGACTCGCATTAAGGACGCTATCGTCCGCAATTAGTCTCAACGTTAATTAGTATCGGACGCGGAATTGAATTTGATCGCGACCAGGCTAAGCATCGCAGCGTGTCCTATAAACCTGGGATACGCTGAACGCTCGTTGTAATTCTTCTTGTTGGCCGTTTCATTGAAACGTTTTAGTTCCGTTCCAACAAATAAACATTGTCCCGACGATAAAGCAGAACGCGAACTAGAGACATACGTTCGGACCTGGCAGGGTATAATAATCGATACGCAATTACATTATCGTTCGGTTGGCATGAAGCAGATGCCTCCTCACGATATAAGACGATTAAACGTCGAATTAACGGAGAGCACGCGTTACGAACCCTACAGCCCCGTCCGAAGAAGCACGAAATCCGCTTAATATCGCCACGGCCCGCGGGAAATGCAACGGGCAACCGATACTAATAAACAGAGGCTGGAAACTGTAATTTCTGGGGCACTTGGATCGCCTGGACGGGACGAAAAAGGGGATCGGAGCAACGGAATCAGTTTAATCGTGGAGCGTATCGGTTCCGTTCGATCGGAACCAGTCGATTCCGTGCCGGTTCCGCTGGAAGACTCATGACGCCGTTTTTTTTCTTCCGATTCTTCGATGCACCGAAACTATCTCGTTTCGGACGATCCCGCGGCGCGATCGAATCGAGCGTGGTTGGGTATACGTATAGGGAAAGTTTTCCGATGGTCCACAAGGCCGTGTCTCGTTCCCCGGATCGACGGAACGAAATCGAGAATCGGCCGATCGGTTGCCAGGACCTCCTATAGAAGAGCAATAACCCTTGCTCTGTAGGAAATGAGCGATAGGCAATCGACTATTGGATATCGAACCGTGGATTTGATATGTAACCGCGCCGCTTGTCTGTTCTAGTTGGTCACTGCACTCGTCGGCTATTCCCTTATCCGGTAGCGAGTTCGTAGGATGTAGGTTGATCGGTTAGCTCGATAGAAACGTGTCTTTCTTTCAGTCTCTGGAAAGTCGAGTGGTGGTGGTGATTTTAGTCAGCCAGAAATCGTACCAGCTTTATTTCCGATAGGCTCTCTTCCCGGGGCAGCCTGTCTCTCGTTGCTCCGGGGGCTCGTAGGAAATCGGTTGCGCGCGCGCGAGCGGCCGTCTTTCGCATTCGCACCGTGCCGCGCGATTATTCATTATTTTTCACGATGAATCCGCGCCGTTTGGCCCTTTGCGTACCGAGAATCGTCGGTATGGTTCGACGTCGGACGGTTCGTTATTTCTAACGAGCGTCGCGAAGATCGAAGAACAAAACGAAGGAGCTCGACGAGACGTGTAGCCGTGAATTCGTTAGGAACACGGGAAATGCGAATCCCAGCCGAGAAAAGGAACAATAGGCCTGCGCGGAGAGAGGGAAAGGGTGCTTGTAAAATGTCTGACGCGTTACAGAATCGGACGCGAGTAGGCTTTCCGCAAAGACGTATTTGCATCGCAAATGTACCCATTGGTTGACTTGTTACGCGTTGGGTGTTTCGAGCTGGTGGCGCGACGGGAACTTTTATTTCCCCTGGAGTTTCTCTTTCTCTCTTTCTGCCTCTCTCTCTCTAGTTTTTTTATTCTCGCCACCGTGGCTCTCTCCTTTTTAATTCCGCTCCGTCCCGCGGAGCCCGAGGGAAAATCCGTAACAGCGAGTAAAATCTCGACGAGGTTCTCCCGTGTATTCATAATTTGCCTAATTCTCTCGTGTTTTCAGCCGCGACAACGTTTTCCCTGCGCTTCTGCTGTCAGCACGCTATGCTGGGTTCTATCATGTGGGGCCACGCGGTGATGATTTTTTCAGGGTTGCAAGACACACACACACACACGGTCCGTCGAGCTTGTACCGTCTAGTGTTGGTTCGTCCCGTGTGTATTCTCGCGGTGACGCGATTCTATTCTGTCGGGAAAATGAATCGTTTATCGTCGTTAATTCGATATCGTAGTGCCTGTTTTCTCGCTCAACGGGGGGGAAAGAAAATACCGCGAGCTTGTCAGACCATTTCTAAAGAAGAACGCGAACCCTTCGCAGCCAGGCTCCCGAAACCCCGTGTAACAAGCGAAATTGTCTCCCGGCGGACATACTACAATTGGGCGAAAGTTTCAAAGCGAAACCATCGATCGATCGATCGAGTGCCGGTTTAATTAAGTAGCGTTTTCGGGGGTACGGGCGTGAAACCCGTTGGTCGTTTAATTCCACGGGAATTGATATTAATCCGTTAAACCGGCCGGGACAACGAAATTATTTTCTCTATTCCCGTTCAACGAGGCAGCAGTTAGTTACGATTCGATTGGTCGCGTGCAGCGTCGCTTCGTTTCACAAGCACCTTCTCCGTGATCCTTTCGTGATCGTCGACGGTATCGAAAGAATCGCCGTTGTCGTTACAGAGTACCGTCCGATGACGCTATCGTGACACCTCTGGTCGTCACACCTCAAACCGTTTGGTCCGATACATGGAATCCACTGGTTTAATGCTGAGGTATAATGTATGCACCTCATACACTACGAGTTTGTGCACGTGTTACGTCCAATCACAGGGACGGATCGATACGTTGTAATATGCATTATACGGTATCGAGAAAGGCATCGTTGTTGGACAGAGCAATCCGATTGCAGCGAAGTCTACTGTCGGTCCTGGTGCACTGCTACGTATGCACCAGTAACAACGGTTTCTTAAAGTACATACGGATATTCGACGAGTTTCGTGCGCGATCCTGTTTGGATGTTTCGACAGCATTATTTAGGCGTAACCCAGTTTTCTTGTACGCGTAAACATTTACCTCCCACTAGGTATCTCTCGCGAGGAAAGTATCTCAGCGTCCTTGTCGGAAGGGCGCGCCGCGTCGACCGCGAAACGTTCGTCGCCAGGAGCTTTTAATTTCGTTGAACTTTCATAGCGACGGGAAGAACATCCGGTCGCGTCTACATAATTCATTAAGTCGTTACGGGGTCAAATATTTGCTTAGTTCGAGCGGTGGGAGTCGCTTTTGAGGAAGAAAACTTCTCTCTCGCGCGACGAACTCGTCGAATCGTGTTTCGGTACCTTGGAAAAAAAGGAGAAATAATCGAGCAGCTGTCGAATGGATCGACGTCGAAACTCTCTGGTAGAAGAAGGTTGGCAAAAGGTTGCGAGAAAGTCTAGCGTGCAGGTTTAAACGATGGTTATTTTTATGTCGGGAATAGAAATACGGTAACTGTGGGAAGGGAATTTTATTATCATTCGTGAGTAAACAACGGTGCTCCTCGTTTCGTCGACGCTGTCGATCGGTCATGGCATGTCGCGTCGTGCTTCGCGAGACCCAAAAAAAAAAAACAAAAAAATAGCCGGAAAATACGGTAAGACGATAGAGTAACGAGTCAAAGGAACGCCCTCGCCCCTCCACCGTGGCACTGGTACATCGTGTGTCGATTACCAGTGACCCTGTGGTTATTCGTAGTTGCGATGGTGAACGGTGCGGTGTGTTGTCCAATACGCGGGGTACGAGAGACTTGTGTGTGTGTGTGTGTGTGTGTATGTGCGCTTCGTCTTCTGATATTGGATTTTCCTCGACACTCGTGTCACTGTGGTGCGTATAACAGTTAAGTAACAAACTCGTGTCGTTTTCGCAAGGTTATCGGGTGAACAGCCGGAACGTTTGAAAGATGGTGCTGGTATATAGCGTAGTCGACCAGTGGCGGTGTCCGATGCACGGAAAGTATGCACCCACTCCAATACTATCGTGAGCTTTATTGAATTTTCTTGGAAAAGCCTGTGGTCCGTGGCCCCTCTCTTTCTCCTCTTTGCCACCGACGCGAGAGACTTGGATGAATGCGTCTGTCGGATTCGGTGTGTGTTATTCGGGGAAACGGATCGCCGTGTGGCGAGTGGGATAGGATGGATTACATATGCCGGTAAAAAGTAACGGGAGAGCGATGAGTATCGTGGAAAACTCGCGGAGGGGATCGGATTTCGGGGGATGGAGGTCGCCTCTACGTGGACCCCGGTATCGTCGGTTCTCTCTCGCTCTCTCTCACTGCGCGTCGACGTTACGTGCACGGGTCGTGTGTTCGATTCCATCGAAAAGGCAGGCGAAAGAGGCGAAAAACCTGGGAGTACGTATGAAAAAGGAGATCGTTACAGCGCGCTGTGACCCGTTCGTTAAAACCGTGCTATGTAGCCACGCGAGCAGCCGGGCCAAAACGAGCCCTCGCCGACTTCGAAGAGCGATGCATTCCGATAATTAACTCCCGGAAGCAACCTCGTGCCACGATAAGCACAGGAAGACCATCCGCCGATGGAGATCGACTCGTCTTTGTACAACCGTTTACCCTGTACGATTCAGGCATCCTCGAGACCTTTCTGTTCTCGAGTCGTGTCGTCTTGAATCGTCTCCGAGAAGTCTGGACTGACCGACCCACGGTATTTTTCATTTAAATTGAACACGCAACTTGTCTCAGTTTCTCGACGCGGTAACCGAGACCAGGCAAAGGGCAGCAGTCTCTCCGATAAAAATACGAGGTAAGATTTTCCAAGCGATCTAATGAATTTCACGTATAAATTACGTCTTCCGGGGCTCGGGGAGAGATTTGTTCTCTTTGTTCTCTTTTGTGAAATTATAACCTCCGCTCGACGTTTCTCGTATCGCAAATTCTGGACGACGTTTCTCGTGTACCCGTGACGAAGGGGATCGTCGAACGTCGGATGAACGGGAAGTACTAATTGGGATAATCGATAACAGGCAAAGGTAGTCGAGAACAGTGTCGCAGAGCGTATCGCGAGAAACGTCAGAATCCCTTAAATGGTTTGCTTTGCACGGACAAAGCTTGCCTTTCGCTTGCCTTTAGCTTGCCGGTTGGAAAGGGAATCCTGCGACTACGGTGTTATTTTCGTATTCATTCGATGCACTTTACCGTCGATGCTTTGCCACACTACTTATTCCCTCTCTTGGTTCCCCCATTTTTCTCTCTCTCTCATGTTCTCCGTATATTCCGTCATCCCCCACGGCGTGCATTTCTATGCAAAACGAACGGGATACACGTTTAATGCCCCGCTGCCGGCGGACTCGTCGAATCATCGATTATCCTTTGTCGATATCGATAAAATTCCGACGATCGTGCTTCTTCGACGCTTCACTCGGACACGGGGATACTCGTGAAAACGAGCCCAAAGACGGATACCTACCTTGTTTTAATTTACGGCAATCGGCACGAATTACCATTAAGAGGAGTCGAGTTACGGGAAAACGATGCTTTACACCGACATCACGAGAACGAGAAGAACGGCACGTCGGGAACATCGCGGAGGAATTTAGTGTTTTCGTCCGCGACGAATACGGCGGGGGAGCACGCGACGATATAAAAGATGTACGAGATTCCCGAGACGTACCAAGAATCCATTACGAAGTTAGAGGAGACGCCGTAAATGTCACGTAGGTCCGTGTCGAATCGTTCGAACGACAAGCTTATTATCGACACGCGAAACGATACGTTCTTCCATCTTGTTGCTTCGTGGGCCCGCCTAGAACGGTGTGCGATCCTCGCGTGAAAGCAGGTAACCGAGAGGAAAAGTAAACACCTTTACAGAAGCACGATGGCCAAAATTGTTCGTTTCGCATATTTGTATTATATTTCCATGTCCAAGCGAATTCGATTTCCGCGTAATCGTTAAATCGCCAAATCGACGACGTTCGAGGCTCCAAAGGAAAGCAAGAGACACGATCGATCGGTGCCTTTATCCGGAATGTTCCTCGTGGAAAAATAAGGTATACTTGTTCGAGTACAAGTTTCGGAACTCGAGGGTTGCCAAGATAATAAGCTGGGAAGTTTGGAACGCTATCGTACCTAAAAAGTCCACGAATTCTCGTCCGATTCGTGATCCGGTTCGCTATCTATAAATATATCGGCTTCCGAAACTTACATTCTGGGGTTCGGTACTAGTTATCGACGTTTTTTTCCCCGCTTGATGGTTAGGTGCTCGATTCGAAGTACAGATTACTCGCGTTCGCTTGGTTACGTTATCGAGAAAGAGAGAGAGCAACCCCTGATTGGCTTGATTTTGTTCGTACTGCGAAAATATGTGGTAAACTTTTGAAAAATCGATACAATCGCCGATCGTCGAGTGGTCGCAAATAATTAATGGGTATCCGATTTTCTGATAGAAACACGGGAACACGAAATTTTCCAACGTTCGTCGGAGATAAGTCACGATTCCCGTAACGACGTTCAGATGCAAAATCACCGGTTAGTGTAGCGCAGTTTTGGTACAACTCGCATCCCGGAACGATCCGAATTGCCGGCGTAAACGTTATCTTTGTGTCTCCCGGCGTGCCTCGGAGGCTTGGTAATTACGACGACGAATCTAACCGAGTATCCCGACCTGAAACTTGCCAACTTTGCGCAACGGTTCGCGATACTTTTTTCTACGCTTCCGCCCTCCGGCGGAAATGTAACCCCGTGTCTGTTGCGCGTCTTACGGCCAACTTAAACTTTACCATCGAGACCTCGTCGTTCGATCGTTTGCGCGACACAACCGTCGATCGTGGTCTCCTTCGAAACGAATACGCAAACGTCGAGACTGTCGCTGCTTTGGACGTTATTCTCCGATTAGCAGCTTATTCCGATTAGTAGGTTGCTTCGTCGAGCGGTGGTATCGTCGTTGCAACAAGCGAAATCGAGTTGCCTCGTTAATTAAAATGTCCACAATCGCGTGGAGCGGCTTCGAACGCTGTGGATTCGAAGCGCCGCGCGAATCAGGGCCCCTCGTATTATCTAACGAGCAACAGAGTAATTAGAGTGCCGTTAATTATGGTCTAATTGATACCGAAAACAGGGAGAGAACACGGGCGCGGCCCCGGCGACCCCGTTTCCGACTCGAATCCTCGGAAAAATGCATCCGTTAGCATCGATCGCCCACGCACCGGGCTAGGGGGGACCGTGTGCCTTGTTGGTCCGTAAATTTTGTTTCGGTAAATTGACCAGTGTACGCATGTTGGAACGCGAATGGCTGCGACGTGTTCGCGCACCAGCGAACCCTTTACAGGTGCGCGAAACAATTTTTAAGGATGTTTCACGGTACACGAACTCTCGACGAGTAAACAACGTATCCGAAACGGTAGAACAAAGTTGCAACAACGGACGCGGTTTTTCATAGAAAAGTGATTAGTTTTTCTTCGGCGTGGCGAGCATGGGAGGACGACGGTTAGTTGTGTCGGTGAAATACGGCCGTGGGAAACCGAAGGAGGAGAAAAGCGAAAATGGACCAGAGGATTCGGGGCTGCGCACCCGGAATATCGGGGTTTGGTATGTACAACTGTTTCTCGAAGCATAACACGCGCGTTGAATCGCGTTGTGATTCGAGGTGAATACACGTCCGACGGTCGATTGGCGGACAGCACGCGACAATAGCGTTTCATCGCAAAGCCGCGATAAAGCGGTCGAATAGTAGTCTACCAAGGTCCCGATAATCCGTGTTGCGCTTAATTCCGTGGCATCGGGTCAAACGTGAATCTGGGCGGACATTTCTACGTGGCCTAGAGTCAGTCTCGGATCGATCGCATTCCGTCGATAAAACTGCCCACGATTCGCGCGTTTATCCCAGAATCGCTCGATTGCGTTTCCCTTGAAGCGCGAGAAGACCACCTTCGAGAACGAATTCGGTCGTACGAACGCGACTCTGCGATCTTCCGGGGAAATGGGTGGCCAAGGTACAGAGCAGAGTGGAACGTGAACGGATCGGGATTTCCTCCGATCGTCCATTTCAATCCAGCCACCGGACGCGAGAGACGAGGGACGAAAGAGGGTAGGACGGACGAGTGGAGTTAAAGCGGCACATAACAGCGAAGGGTGAAGTGGCTGAGAGCTTCGGAAGGACCGAAGCCCTCGACGGGGTTGAACTTTCAAATTCCATCGCAAACATCTCACCCGCCGCCGCCGCCCCCGTTGTTCGACTGGTGCGGCCGCGGGGACGATAGGAGGAGGTGGGTCGTCATAGTCTCGGGGAGAGGACAGCGTTGGCTAGCGACAGGCATTAGGTTCCCGTTGTTCCGAGTTTCGAAACGATCAAGCGGGGATCGGGAAAGAACGTGTTAAATAATTAGCAATCAGATCGAATTCACGCGAACAAAATCACGTCAACGCTCATTCTCTGTTTGTCCTTGTACTCTCTGTTTATATGGATGATTCGCGAATGGTCGCACGAAATGCTTTTAAACTGGCTCCACCCTCGTTGACTTCCAAGACGTTCGAAGCCCGTCGAGCCAATTCGGTCGTTCGAGATTGCATAAGAGATCAAGGACTCCTAATTTCGAGTAGAGTTTCGAAACGGGTTCCAGAACTCTCTTCTCGGTCTACCAGTTGGAGAGCGATTGGAACCGCTTTCGTTCCATCGCTAGCAGCTGCCCCCGGCCACCAACTGGATCGCGCGCGTCCTCTGCCTCCTCCTCCACCACTTCCACTTCCACTTGCACTTCCTCTTCCTATCTCGGCTCGAGTGTTATTTGCTCGAATCTTAGCGCCGGGACTCGGAGAGTTACAGCTTTTCGACCGAAAGCTCGAGCGCATACTTGCATAAACGGTCGACGAGAGATCGTTGATCACCCGGCTCGCTGCTCTGCGGGATAACGATACGGGAAAAGATTTTCAGTGCCACCCGAGCAACACCAACCCCCCGTGTCGTCGATCGAATGATCCCTTCTTAAAAGATTTACATCGTAAAACCCTTGCCCGCGACGCGGATCTCAGGGCTTTGGTAACCGTTTGTCGATAAATATAAATTACAAGGCGAACGAGCGTGTACTGTAGAGCTCGCGACATACACAGTGGAAATAAGCTCGCCCGCGTTTCAATCAAAGACGTTAGGTGGTATAGCCGCTCGATACCGTGATATTTCAGATCCATAAAGGACGCGTCCTCCATCGATCGAGACGGCCCGCGGCGGAGAAAGGGGGCGACCCTTGCGAGCGATATTGCCACGATCCGATTAACAATTTATTCGCACTTTCCCTCGGTAAATACCGTAGAATCTTTCGAGCTGAATTTTTCACGAGCTTCGAGCCTTACGTTTTTCAAGTCCTGAAAGTTTAGCGTAAATATAAAAGTAACTGTAAAAAACCAGCACACCTGACACAGAAACTTTCCGCGTTATATCGTTGGAAAATATCGAGCTTTTAGCAGAAGATTGGAAATTGTGCGACATTTAATCGAGCCCGTTAATTGTTGCGTTATTGGATTTGGTACGTTTGCGAAGAAATTTCGTTCCCGTTGGGATAGGAAGAAGCGAAAATGGGGATGGACGAAGCACGAGCGCCGGAGGGAAAAGAAGGAGGGAGAGAGGAGAAGCGTGCTTCCCCCGGAGCGAATGGTCTCTCGGATGAAGCTAAAAGATAGAAGTCTTGGTCTCAAAGAAATTACGTTATAGTGCGCCGTAATGACCGTGATTGCTCGAATCAAGTGCTTTCTTCCCCTTTCTCCGAGCCTGCAATAACCGTCGGCTACCGGGGTACGATAAATTGTCTCGAATTGATTCCAATTTAATTAATCGAAAATACATTATCCGGCACGGTTCACGGAGATCCCGGACGGAATTGACTCGATCGAGGAAAATATTGCACGGGAACGGGGGCGGTGGTGTATCTCTCTGTGCATCGATGCACGAGCGGCGTCGTTGGTCGATGGTAATGCTGCTCCGATCAAAGCTAGTTTTCTCTCTCTCTCTACTCGTCGAAATTAGTCGCGGTCCGATCGACCGAGAACATCCACGTTGCTGGTAACCGATACCCAACGGATTTTCCGTCCGGTTGAACAGTCGATCAGCAGTCGAGCGGCTCTGGATACCCAAGATCGGTGGTGGAGATCGATTCCAGTGTGCTAGAAGAAACCTCGACTCGCTTTTCTCCCCCGACGAATAAATCGAATCGAATCCAAACCACGCGTCTCGGATTTTTCCACTTCTTTTCGTTGCGAGCTCCACCCAAAAACTGGGAAACATTTTTCATGGGATACACGGGTCTTGTTTTTGACAAGTTTTCGACCAGCGAACGATTCACGATCTTCTCGAGAAAAAGTCGAGTTATTTACTGTTCGAGGCGCACCAGAAACCGTTCTTTCCACTGTAAAGACTTGGAAATTAAACCGCGAGAAGAAAGACGAGAGAAGCAAACGTCTCCGCGGCGCGCGGTGGTTAACGAAAAATTATTGGAAAAGTTGGGAAAGAATGAACGAGGGGGTAGTAGCTATAAAACGGGGCAGGGAATAAAACCGTACCGTCGAGAGGTTCAACGCGGTGAACTGCGCGGGGGAAGTAAAATGAGCGCAATACGTTACACAACGAATCGGAGAATGGCCTGTACAAAAACGATCGCGTTAATTATCCGCTCTGTTCCATCGATAAATCAATTTATCTAGACACAACGGATACATATTCGATATCGCATCCAACGCGTTAGTCGCGAGCAATAGAAACGATGGAATTCGATCGAGTAAACTTCGAAATTTCGAATCGGTGTTCGATCGGTAGCCATGGAATTTCTACTCTTGATTTTATTTCGGACTCGAAGACAGTGAGAGGACAGTTTCACGGATCGGCGAATTTAATCGACGCCGAGGACGACTCGCGACGACATACGCGCGTTTTCAGCATCATCCTCGAAAGGAAGAACCCGCGCGATTGCGTTCTCGTCTCACGTATACGCCCCGCCCGAAACGGAAATATAATGGCTGTCCCGCAACAGGGACGCGAAATCCCCTGACGATCGAAACGTCACGATTCTTTCGCGACCATCGATGACACTTCCCGCCAACAGGCATACTCGTATATCCCGAAAACTTTTCAAGTATACAACAAGGCTTTCCTCGAGAGAGACAATCCCACTTCGAAATCCCGCGTGGCGGTTTTCCCGATGACGAATCGCATCGTTCCCCCGTTCCTCGTCTTATCCGTAACTTTTTTCTTGTTTACACCAGACACCGGGTAACGTTGCGACGGTCTTAAGACCACCACTCTGTCGCCTGCGAGTTATCTACAAACACGCTAGTTTTTTCTACCATACCATTACATATTGTATCGGTGAAGAATCACTCGTAAACATATCGGCAATGGTACAGCTGTTTATTAATTTTTAACGTGCCTCGTTATTCGACACCGCGACATCTGATTTTCTGTATCAGCTGTGTTCCTATGCTTTATCCTAGTGAGTCTTCCGATGCACGGTGTCCAGACCGCGTTCGAGATCAAAGAACAAGAACGTCTACAGGGCGTGTATAATTGCGTTATCGTCGTCATTGCTGCCTCCGTTGCGCGCCATTATTACCGTCCGGTTAAAGAAAACGTCGGCCAACGGTATGGAACAGACCACCCCAAACAATGTACGCGCACGATTTTATCTATCTCGGGCGTAGTAGTTTCCGCGCTGAAGCTACGTGCTCGCACTTTTTTCCCTGGCTCAGCGAATCCCGGCTTAATCCGGACACTTCGTAAGCTGTCGGCTATGAAACGGGTAAACAGAATTTCCTTTTGCTCGCGCGGGGAGGTGGCTCTCTTCCACGGAGTTGCAACGGGAAACCCGATTTCCGAGAAGCGCGAGCTTCGCCCTGTTAAACCGCCCAGGTCCCATCCCCGCGTTTCTCCCTTTTTCTTCCTCGTTTAATGACTCCTCGCGATTTCGCGGGCTGCTCTCTCGACGACGAGATAACGGCAATTTCGATTTAATTTTAAACGTTCTCGACGATCGTCCGAGCGGAAAAGTTTCGCGAGCGTCGCAACTGAACGCGTACCAATAAGCTCTCGCGCGAATGTATACCGAATTTTAGAGACCACCGTCGCCGCGGCTGTTCCCCGTGATTAAAGTTAGCCAGGCCGAAAGTCGGTCAATTAAGTCGTCGTCGGATAATTGCGGGCACTGGAATTTTGGTAACAAATTTCGATGCTCGCAAATTAGCAACGGCTGCGTAACCGACGCAGCAACGTAGACCGGTGGTTGGTAGTTTTTGCGGTACAGAGACAATTATATTAGCGAGTTTACCCGGCGGATCGATACTGCACAGCCACTGAGTCAAGGTGAGCTTTCTCGCTCTCCCTCTCTTTCCCCTTTCCCGTTACTCTTCGTGTCTCTGTCTGCCTTGCCTCGCCTCGCCCTGCCTTGCGGAGCTTTGCCTCGCCTTCCTATCAGAGAGCAGCCCCCTTCTTCTTCTTCTTCTTCTTCTTCTTCTTCTTCTTCTTCTTCTCGACGTTATCAATCTTTCTCGACTGTTTTCTCTTTTTCTGTCGCTTGGTGCCTCGTCGTTTCGAAGTTCGTATCGTTAATTAAAGAGAACGAACAACAGGGCCATTCGAAAGCGAATGACGCGATCGCTCGCGGATCACGTGTGTAAACCAAGTCTCAAAATTATGGAGAGATTCCAGAAGTCTTGCCGGTTGCATCGTACCGATTTCTCGGGGCGAGGATGCTCGGGAAGCCTTTTCGACCGGACGAATCGTTATTATTGGTCGGGCGAGGTTGTAGGTCGCGATTATCCGTGGATCGATCGCGCCTCGCAACCGAACGGAACGGGGATCATCCCCTTTTCTTCCACGTCGTGTATCACCCTTCGCGCACTCCCATTGCGTATCGGCCGTCAAACGTTTTCGGACCCGTGCAGGCCAATTTTATCCATCCCTTCGTGTATTCTCAGGCTCCCCCAATGTTCCCCTTCGTCGACTCGCGTCTTCGGACTTTTCGGATACGCGTGTGAAACGTACGCGAATAGTTGGAACCACGTCTCGAATAAAGCGATCGCATCGTGCCAAGAGTAATCAGGATATATCATCGGTCGTTGCACTCTGCGATGTACGATTCGTTGCGATAGTTTAGCCGTGAACAGGCCTGCCGTAAACGAAAGTTCTCGCGCGAAATCTGCACGGTCAGCTTCGTCCAGCCGGAGACTGGTGTTTCTTCGAAAACTAATTCTTATCTACCCGTACACCTCGAAGGCGTTCTCTTCTCGATCGAACCAGCGAATCCGGTGGTGCAGGAACGCGAAACCCTCGGAGAACCAACGGGGTCAAGTTTTCCGCGTTTCTGTACGGGGAGCACGATGAAACTTTTAAACGGTCTCGCGTAATTTCGCCCCGCGTTACGATAGGACTTTCAGGTGTCCCCGGCCGTAATTCCCATAAATTTCCGCGAATTAATGGAGCGCGAGGGCAACAGGACCCGGAGAATAAGCAAATACGGGGAAACGTTTTCCAATGCGCAACGCGCCCAGCCACCTGCCACTGTTGTTCCCCGTAGATCGATTTTCGGAGTTTCGCGATGCAAGAGGGGTCCACCGTTACCTCGACGTTTAATGGAATGCCAGCTCGGCCGATAAGCTACGATATTAGATTCGATTTCGTTCGACCCCGTTTCTTTAAAATACTGCTCGCTTCGGTATTGTTAAATAGGGATGGGAGCAGAAGGAACGCGGACCAGGGATCGAATCAAGCGTGCGCGATTCATTTACCTGTTCTACTTACGAAGTCGCTCTCCGGTACTTCCTGTCCCCGTAATTCTCTCGGTAATCCAGATGATTCTACATGCGTATGCGGTTCTCTTTCAAACGTGTGTGCGAGCAATCGCAATTCGTTTTCGATAATCGAAATGGATTTTCATGTCCGCCGTTGCTAGTGTTTCACAGAAATTGTACGCGTCGCGCTCGCCCTCCGGCACCGCACTCGCGCGGACCGCTCATCATCGTCGTTATCGCTTAAAAACGTTAAATCCAATGCCTCGGAACGTATTGAAATATCGGTTCCGAGGCAACGAATTCGTTGCAATTAGTTGCAAACGATCGTATCGATGCCCCGCGTGTATTTACGAGCCTGGACTCTCCGTGCAGTATAGAAATCGTGGAACGATGCTGGTAAAGGTCGATCGACCATCGCTCTTGCGCGCGAGTTGGCTTCTCTCGCAACGATAATAATCAGCGGAATATTCGGTTCGAATCGAGTTACACGAACGAATACAACGCGCCGGGTACGCTTCGGTACTTTTCGACTATCCCGAGCTCGAGATACATATACTCCAACTTTTTCGGCTCCGAGCCCGCGGATGGGATGAGTGGGATTCAGCGGAGAGAACGCATCGTCTCGAAAACCACTGATTCATACAGCAGTGAAATAATCTATCTCATTCAGCTTTTCGACCTGAAAACGTCTACTTCGAACGAAGTCATTGATTTCAGATACGAGACGGGGTTATTTATAACGCACCTCCTCGCTATGAACCGTTCCACGAGCTTTTCTGCATATAGGTACATGTATATCCAGTACGCGTGTGTGTGTGTGTGTGTGTGTGTCACGAAAGAATGCGGATGCCGTGGGAGCTTCGTTATTTCCCTCCCGTGTGGACCCCAACCTTTTCGTTGTCGTATTATGTATCGTCGATTTTGTTTGCGGTCTACGTGCCGTGAATACAGTAGGAACGGCACAGCCGCGCGATACATTGCGCGCCTAAAAACCGTCTCGGACATGGAATCAACGATCGGAGAACGTGGAACATCGAGTTTCGTACGGCGTAAACTCTTTTTCACGTCGATTTCGTGTTTCCTTCGGCTGTGGCGATCAGTTTCTCGAGGAGACTCGATAGACGTCAAGAGAGAGCGAGATCGCTGTGTACGAAATTGGGAACGCGGGGGAGGAGTTAGACCTTTTCGATGGAGACTCGGTCGGAGGAATTAGAAAACGTACGGAAGTTTTGCGTTATCAAGGAATAATCGTCAGCCGGACGGAAAACTGTGTCGACGGCCTAAACGACCGAACGACCCGGTAAACTTTCCAAGTGGGACGAGAACGCGTCAAATGCTTTCTTTTCGATCGGTTCATGTCGTTAACGGAGCACGCCTCGACGGTTTACGTCCAAGACGGCGAAAGTTATCGTTTCGTCGTGGTTCACGGGGAATTCTCGTAAAACGTAAGCAACCGGTGGACACCTCATAGACATTTATCGGAATTGCATCTTTTAGTAGACGATTCCGGCACCATCGCTGGAATCGGGGATGCTGTGCCGTTTGCACACGGGTATCTCTGCCAAGAACGATCTGTTCGTTTCGCCATTCGTTCGAGCTCGCTTTGATATTCGCGGTTTTAACGACGGCCCATCAAAGTCGTTCGTTCGGGACAGTGATATACTATATTCGATTCGTTAACTCGGTGATCCACGCGGATCGCGTTAAATTATT
Organism: Dufourea novaeangliae; assembly: GCF_001272555.1. Taxonomy (NCBI): domain Eukaryota; kingdom Metazoa; phylum Arthropoda; class Insecta; order Hymenoptera; family Halictidae; genus Dufourea; species Dufourea novaeangliae. Next base: position 46,513 of record NW_015374140.1, on the reverse strand, counting down.
GCTGCATGCGCTTCTTTCGGAACCGTTCGAATCCGCCCACGCTCGACCGCCGAATAACAAATTCCGTCGATCTCCTTCCGCGAAGCGAAACTGTAGATTCCACCCGTGCCCTCGGTTTTAGTACCATTTTATGAAGCACGGTTTTCTTGGAGACCTACTAACCCACATCCTTAAAATGCCAAATGTGACGGTTAACCCGTATGTAGACGGTTCTCGATATATCGATTCCGTTGGAGAAAATTTAAAAAATTGATTGCCCGGATCGCCTCGAAATATCATGGGAATATTAAGCATCGAGACGACCGCTTTCCGATCAAAGGAAGAACGATGCTGCATCTTCGTTTCGTACCCGGTGAAATTCGTCTTCGTTTAACGCATCGTACCCTTTCCTTCGCCACAGATGAAATCTAACGGTGGCGGAACGCGAGCGGATTAAATCGTCGACACAAATATACAAACGACGCGTAATCGATTTCGACTGGAAATTGGAAAACGAATTAACCTCTTGGTTTTTCTCCGTAAAATAATGCACGCACACGCATCACCCATTGGGTGCTGGTGTATTTACGCTACCGCGCGGTATCGCACGCGCATCCATTACCGTTTCGACTATCGACTATTCGTCTGGAAACAGTCGGACGGGGAAAAAGTAGGATATCTACGTAGAAACGCGTTATCAGAATGCTTAACCATGGAAAATGCAAATACGCGGCCATCGAGAAGAATTATGCGTTACTCTAAACGACACGGAACGGATGTCTCGCTCGTTCTACCGTCGACGCTAAACGATTCTACGTTCTCGTTCTTAAGCGATCCTCGAGCTTGCTTGCTTTCGTAGGGGAAGACGACGCGATTTAAACGAGACCGTGAAATTTCGACCGGTACCTACCGCACGTGCAACAGCGTTTCTAGCTGTCAATGTTGGTACAACAGCGAAACGGCAACGAAATCAAAGTCACCCGAGAGAGAAAGAGCACGGGCGTAAATTGCCCGTTCGTATTCAGCTCGATATTTTTGCATATAACGCGTAAACCAGTCACGGTCGACACGATAACGTATACGTCGATTATACGGAAATACTGAACGTAATGTACAGGCCCGATGAATATGCAAAACAAAAATAAACGAAAAGAAGGGAGGGGGGTAAGTTTGCCCGTTGAGGTTAATTTAAACGGCATAAATTCAACGGGCGCGCAGGGAGGACTCGATGAAAACGGGCGACGCGGAATTATTCGTAGGGCCCTGAATACGATGCAATATCGCAGTTTCCCTCGAGTTTCATAACGTCCGGACCCGAACAAACGACAAAGAACCGTTGGATAGCGAAATGTATGACGGCGATTTAAAACGATCGCGGTAAAAACCGCGAATGTCTGTCGAGCTAATTACTCGCTCGATTATTCAACGTGTTCCGTAAAAAGAGATACGCTGGTGTTTCCTTTTTAAACCCCGCCCCGCGAGTTTCAAGAATCTTTGGTCTCTTAGTTACACAAGCTTATTTTTCTTTTTATTTTTCTTTTTCATATGGCATTGTGCGAATCGCGTGCGAATCAGTGTTGTGTAATAAGGGCAACGATAATTCGGTAACTCGTCCCGTTGTTTGCGCAACTTGGACTGGTCCGACCTATATCCCACCTATACTACTCGCGACGGGGGAATCGGGTGAAATATCGTTCGCAAACGCATGGACACACTCGATCGTTACGGGTCGTGACGACCACACCGGGATCTATGGTTAGTCGAACTCACCTCTGTATCGTTCCACCACATGTGCAGTCGGTAGTTTCGTAGCACCGATGGATCCTCGTTGATGTGATCCACGGCGAGCTTCACGGACGGCATAACGCCGCGACCGACGTGGCTCTCGGGCACGTGGTTCCCGTACGGGAAGAATCCGGCGATGTAAACGTCCCGTCGCTTGACGCCGCCGAGATTGATCGGCTTTTGTCCGCCGCATCTCAAAATTCCGCACGTCCACACGAGAAGCCCGCACACGTACGCGGTCGCCAATAATCCCGGCCAGCATCGTCGCCGTTCAAGTTTCCCGGAAACGGTGTCCACCATCTCGAACACGTTCGTTCTCCAAGGCGTCGTCGGTATTTAAACGTTACCTGTCGATCGTCGATCGACACTTTTAATTGGCTTTGTTACCCGGTGCTCGGTTCGTTCGCGGTGGTAATCTTGCCAGGTCTGCTTCCTGTAATACTATCTCATTGTGCGGCCAGGTGTGCATTGGGAACGATCGCTGCTTAAATTTAAGCCCGTCGAGGTTTAATTGACTGTATCGAAATCAACGACGATTACGCTTCTCCGTTCATCTTGCTCGTGGTCGTTTTTTGCTTTCGTCCGATTAACGTCCGCGCGATCAACGCGCGACGACGACGCTTTCTAAACTCATCCCGCGAGCCATCCTCTCGTTTTTCAACGCTTTTTCCACCGTCTTCTTTATATATATATATATGTATATGTATATATATATAGGTATCTTGTTAACGAGGAAGATTTTGTTGTGCGCGGCTGTCGAAGCGCGCGACACGTTCAACGGGCTGGCAACAGAAATCGCCTAAACTTTGAAAATCGTAACAAACAACGTTCCTTCGGTGCGTAACGCCGCGACCCGCTGTTCGATTCGCTGTCGATCGGGAACAGCTCGTCCAACAACACCGATTCTCATCGCGCTTGGCCGCGCTTTCGCCGTCGGCCCTGGTTGTTCACCAAGCAACCGACAGATTTCGAGCTGGATCTGCAACAAAAATTCGTGACAGTTTGATTAGAGGAGAAATTGCAAACAGACGAGGTTCGGAGGTTCGAGCCTGTCGGAATAATTTCCGACCGGATTGCCTCGGCTCGGCTGAATGAGTGGGTGGGTGGGAAACTGGGAACGATTCGGCGCGCAACCCTTATAAGTAACGAAGACAAATTCTCGCTCGGTTCATTTTCGGGAAAGTCCCAAACGCGCGATTCGTTGGTTCTTGATTAACGACGAACAGGGCTGGTTAATCGGTAATTAAACCGGGCTTCGAGATCGACCGAGACAGGTCGTCGGGCTCTGATTCAGGATCGGGCCATGGTTCGTGTCCCGAGAGAATGCGTCTAGCTCGGTCGTTGGAAGTTAGCACACCAATTCCAATATGAAGCAGCCGGTTCTAGGGTTGCAATCACGACAGATGGAACGGTAGCAGAGCTAACATTGTGACTCCGAAGCCAAACAACTTGTGGTTCCCTCGTTCGGCTAAGTTTGTCGCCGGGAGGGGATCTCTTTGTACGGAACGAAAGGTACTTGCTTTCCCTGCTTCCTCCTATTCCCTCGCGAATCTCCAATCGAATCGTCGGGTAAATATGTGTTTTTCGAACGAGTAGTCGAAAGTTTTCGATCTTACCAGTGGATACCGAATGTGACAGGAGAATAAGAAAGCAGACATCTTCGAGACACACCGGAACCACCGTCTCTTATCCCAAGTACTGCAGCGTAGACTATCTTGGGCGTTCAATAATTTTCGAACTGGGTCGAACGATATCAATTTTGCGATTGGTTCCGCGCGTCGCGGCGGCTACACGAATAGAAATACGACTTTCCACGTTCCCCAGAGTTTCGCGATATTTCTTTCGTCGAATTATTTCAATCGTGACCGATCAATTTCAACTGTTCGAATTTTGCAAAAGTAGGGTGTGTTCTGTGTTCCCTTCTGAATTAAAGTTACACGAAGGGCGAGTGTCTATTCGATGGTTGCCGTCCCTCCGTCGGACAACGTGTTTTATCTCGTTCTCGCAACGCGGAGCACATTTAGATAAACCGCGCGCCGCACGAGCCATCGGTATCCGTTGAGAAAATGAGGAAAAGACACCGGCGGCAAAAGTAACGGCCCAACGGTTTCCGATTCGCCGTACGTTTCTACGTAATTTCAACGGGTTCCCGGCCGAGAGCGCACCACCGTTCATCGAGGTTATTAAGAAAGCTGTTTCGAAAGTGTTTCACCCGCCCGCGGTTAAGTAGCCATGATGAACTTTTTTCATTAGCGGTAAGTGGTGTTCGATGCGGCGCGCGCGGTCCTGGTCCGAGCGTTTATCGAGTAACGGTACTTATTACGAGCAGGCACCGTTTCTCCGACACAAAGCGTAGTCGTCGTCTTCGTCGTTGGATGTTTCGCGTGGATGCGCAAAGTGGTCGACGGTTTTCCACGCGGTAACGAGCAACGAAAAACAGCTCGTCTCTGCATTTGTCCGTGGAAATTGCGCCTGTTTCACCGAGACGAGCGATTACGGGCGAAACAACACACGCGACCAATCGACTCGTTACTTCGCGTCATTAATACGCAATAACGAAATTCTTGGGAGGAACACGATAGAATCCTGGCATTCCTCGACGCGGGACAGGGAAGACGGCCGAATATTCGAGGGTGAAACAGGTAAGAGGACTGGAACAGATAGTAGTTCGAGATCAGTTTGCTCGAGGCTCTCGTACTTGACCGGAACACTCGAGCCGATGAACTTCAGATGATCGTAAAGTTAAGTGTCCGGAACCTCTAAACCCTAAGTACCCAATTACAATAGCGGCAGCTGTCGATAACGTTCCCTTACAATGGACGACATCATCCGTTCCAAGAGACACTTGTTTCGGACGATAAGATATCGCGAATCCGCTGTATCGAAGGTTTACACAGTGTTATTCCGTATACGCGATACGCCCGGTCTCTTTCTCTGGTTCGTAGGACAATTCTACGGTTAACGTTATATTCGATTGTTCTGTCGAACGGAAACGTATAGCGATCGAGACTAAACTCGAAATTCCCGTGAACCGTATCGAGTGGGTTCTCTCCGGTGACTAATGCTGGTCGACTCGAGTTTCCAAGGTATTTTCCGCATGCGCTCCAAGTAATTAATCTTCGTCGGCACGGGAACCGTCAAAGAGGCGCATCAGCAAATTACGAATTATTTTCAGCGTGCACGGATCGACGACTCGCAAAAGCGGCCCAACCGCAGCAGCTTGCTTCGAAGATCGGGAGAAAAGTAAACTTTCGTTTGAAGGGATCGACACGGAGATAATTGGCCGTTTCTACACGCGTATCGAGAGTTCGTCGGCGATATTTTTCCGATTTCGGGGGGAGGGGGAACGATGGAACACAGAATGGTTCCATGGTAGCGTTAATCTATCGGTTACTGAGACGAACCAGAAGAGACGTTTCTTATCCTTTGCACTCGCTCATCGATCGACCGTGTGTGCGTTACCAAGCGTACGTATAGGTGTGCATGTGTAGGTCGGACAGGTTAGTTCTTGCGGTTGCGATGGTCAGACAGAGGAGAGCAGCGAGGGTAATTAGTAGCCGTTCTAGAGTTAATTACGTAAAGACATAATTAACGAACCAGACACTGGTCAATTGTAAATAATCTGGATCGTTCTCCCGGTTTCTCCGGTTCCGTTCTCGGTTCCACCACCACTTAGCCGGGGTTCTCTCTTATCTCTCGGCATTCTAGCTTCCGTCCTCGGTCGCCTATCCTGCTTGACTTAACAGCTTCTTTAAGAATTCATCCCACTCTTCCGTGCCCCTTTTTCATCTTCCTCGTTCTAGTCCCGCGGCGGTCTCACGTTCCTTTATTACTTTTTCTCTCTTTAAAGGCTCCCCCCCCCTCCCCTGCGCCTCCGCGATTTCTCGCCTCTTGTTCCTCTCGCGAAATTGACCGTCGTGGCCGAATTTTCCCTGCTCCGCCATCTCGTGCCACCTTCACATCCGCCGTCGCTTCAGCTCTCTCTTCTCCGCGTTCTCGAGGATCTTTCATGTTTTTTTTTTCCTTTCCATTTTTGGTCCGCGAGACTCCTTCACGTCCGCCGTTCTCTGAAGATTCTTAAAACCGAGTGTTTGAGCTAGAAGTGTCACGCGGGACGTCGTCGACGGCAACGACGACGACGACGACATTCGAGTCGAGCTTGCGCTCACTTTGATAATATACCGGAAGTTGAAAAATAAACACCCCTGTGTACGCGAGCTCGTGTAAACTTTTGCTATCTACCACTACTTTTTATTGTGTACCATATGGTTTACCCTTTTAATGAAATTATTATTATTATTATTATTATTATTATTAAAGTTTTGCAACTTTCTTCTGGTTGTTCTATTACGGGCCACAAGGTTGCCACTGATCAATCGATCCCTCGTGAAACGTTGAGGATATTATCTAGTGACCATTCGATTACAATTATGATATCGAGATCCCCTTCCAATCTCGGGAAAGTTGGCGAACGTTCGGGGTCACGGAGCCACACGTTGTTCGACCGGGGGTTAAACATCCTTGGGGGAGGAGGGACGTTATTCAAATAGCGCGAGTATCCGAAGAACTTTCGCGATCCCGGGGCAGATAACTTTGGTCTCTTCCCCGTAGCGAGTTAATACGTTTCGGTCGTCTCTTTTATCGCGGCCCGGGGCTCGTGTTTCACAACGTGCATCTCGTCCCATTCGGTTTCCGCGTAACCACGGGAAATGCTCGAGTTTTCTAACGTATTTCTTAAAAGGAATCCATCCCCCTGGAGGGTCTGAGTCTCGGAACATTCTGGTCTCTTCCGTCCGTTCCGTTCGAATCAGAGACGACGAAACTAACATCGTCCACAAGTAACACCGCACTAACTCTAGTAACGCGGGAAGCCCATTTCACTGGGACCAATCAGTTCTCGATACTTTTAATCCCGAGCTCAATGTTGCCCCGTCTGCGACCTACAACAGCAAGGCCCCCGTTGCCTGGCAAGTTTCTCGGAATTGTCTCCTTCTTCGGCCGTTTCGTCGTCGAGCTAGCAGCCTGTTACCGTTCCGCGGTTACCTCTGGGGAGGTCCATCTTGCGGGCACACCAGTCGTTCGGAAGTTTGCGGACATATTGTTCGCGAAACTAATGTCAGCCGTGGTTTCGCCAGGTGCTATTCAGGGACATCGACTGCTCGTTTAGCGGCTAAGAGGTGGGAGCACACAGATAGAACTAGCGGGGGAAATCGGTAGGCTCGTTAGTCCGAATCGTTAGTCCAGCATTGGTCGGGCATGTCCAGGAAAACCACCGGTTCACACAGGCAATGCTCGGAGAATAGAGCGGTGGCTGACAGACCGTGTCAGTCTGTCAAGTTCAGGAGAACCGTCGCGTCGGTTAACGTCCAGCGGTTGGACACGTTGATCGGGTTAACCAACCGTGACTTCAGACGCTCTGAAACGCTCTGGAACCTGCGATGGACTGGACACGAGTGTGCAATCCTGATCTATCCATCGACGATCCACCGGCGAGTTTGATCGGCTGCGTGGAAATCGGCCAGTGGATCCGTCGATGGAATAGTATTCGATCTGTAGTCGAAAGTGCCGAGATTCTTTCAACGTTCGCGATTTTTGCGACTCTCGATAGAACGAATGGATCAGGCAGCGATTCGTGCACTCGGTTCGTTTCATTTCAAAACAGAAGCATCGGACTATGGTGGTCACTCGGGAATAACAAAAATGTTTTGTTTATGCGTCAGGATTTCCATAAAATCGATGGAACCGAGCCGAGCGGGCGCGACTTTTCCTTGCCTGCGAACATAGGATGCAGTTTCACCTAAACGGAGGTGAAACGGCGAGAAGAACTTACAAACAAAGTTTCGCTACGAATACAACGATAACCGACGACGACTACGCGCGACATTTTAAGGAGAATAACGACAGAGTTTTCCCGGAGATATTCGAGTTCGTTTATACCGTAAGCCGAGAATTAAGTCTGCCTCGGGTGCGTACTGCGCACGGTATACATGTATCGGGCAAATATACATATACGGGGCGCGGTCGGCTCTTCGTTAATTTATCTATCATCTTCAATATTTATACTGGGAGTGGACAATTCGCCGCGCGCGACCGAACCCAATAATCCAATCTATGACAAAATTTACGAGCGAACGGCCGATAGACTGTAAAATTGGATTACGCATAATATGAGTTTTACCGTCGTTCCTTCCCGTCGCCATGCAATGCTGGAGCGCCCGGTTAATGCAACGATACAGTTTCCCAGCGTTCACTTTGATCGTGATAAATTGCCTCGCGAGTTTTTTTACGGTCATCGGGATGACGCGATGATTCGACCACGTCGCGGACACGTAATCGTTGGACACGCGCACGAACGAAAAGAATTGTACTGTTGTACTTTCTAGACGATCGTATCTCGAGGACTCGGGGCAAGACGGATATGTGAACGCGATCGATGCGGAATTCGTTTCGCGAACGGAACGAGCCAAGCCGTCCGATGGTCCGCTACCACCATCGTCGTCGTCGCCGCCGCCGCCGCCGGTCGAAGTAATAAGGTTGTCTCATACAGTATTCATCGGCGACCATGTCGCGGCAAGGTTGGGCCTTGGCATAGTGACATAATTCTCGGGTTCTCGGTTGTATCGCGCTACTAGCTAGTAACACGCTAGCCACCAACGGTGACCGTGAGTCTCGGGGGCTGAAATAACCGGCTGGCAGTTGCGCCGCTGCCGCCGTCGGTGACGTCGGCCCTGGGTTGATAGCAAGCACGGGGGGTTGCTGCTGGCGTGGCGTGTTCCCTTCGGTTCATCGCTTGATCGATGGACTTTACTTTCGAGCGGCCTGAGGAAGGTCGTTCGCTTTCACCTTATGGGGCAAACTACCGCGGAACACGAAGAAACATCGAAAGTGCCGGGGGCAGCAGGGTGGGAACAGCGGCGGAGGGGTCGAGAGTCGGGTTTAGGCTCGCGTGCTGATAACGCCCCTTTCGTCCGACGACGACGACGACGACGACGACGACGACGACGACGACGACGACGACGACGCGACAGAACGCCGCCCTGCCACTCGTGCAGCATACTAATGAAAAATTACGAGCAATTTGCTCGTAGGCTAGACACCGAAGAAACCGCACGACTTTTCCCGCCGTGTTGCCTCGGGAATTCTCGAAGCTTGTAATACAGAATCGTGTTGGTAAATATGGGGGAAATGAGTATATACATATCTACATACGTATAACATCGTATGATTGGGGTATTATGGTAGATTGTCCGGGTGTTAATCGGAATTTTCGTTCGAAAATTACGCCCGAAGGTGTTCACGGTAATCGGGCGATGATCGTTGTTTGATTCTTGCCGATCCGAAGGGCTTAAACGGCGCGGCGAGTCGAGTCGGTTGATCGACGTTTCGGATGAGTCGCGGGAAACTGGATCAGGTTGCTCGGGGGCTAGGCGTTCTAGTTTTCGAGAGCAGGGAACGCAAGAACCGGGTAACGGGCGGGGTAGAGGGGCGAGTTGTTTTCCGTGAAAAATGCGACCACTCGGCTCGCCATTGTCTTCCGCACCTACGGAAAACTTGGATCGCGACGCTCGAGCGAAACATCGAAAACGTTTAAGCGGCCAGCCGCCCCCCGCCGTCGACATGAATTCAAGATCCTGGAAAACTTGTTTTCGCTTTTAAGGAAATTCCCGATTCACCGACGGACTCTAATTAGAGTGCTCGACCGTAGGTAGCGTTTCTCCGCGCGGCGATTGACCGAATTTCGGCTGTTTTTCCTTCGGTGGATCGATCGCGGGGAACCTCGAGACCGTGCGTAGTAAGTACCTACTCTCTCTTCCTCCTTGTTTCGATGTCGGTCGGAACGGTTGAGACACGAACGACCGATTAACCGCGTTAAATCGACGCGAGGCAAAAAGTATTCTGTAATGGAAAGTTCGTGTTACTCGTTCCACGCGATATCTGATTTCTTGTCGTCGCATCGCCGAACAACGCATTTCTTCAATAATTCGCGGTGCCTCGACGGGACCCGTAAACGGTTACGGAGGAGAAACGGATTTCTATTCGAGTATAGGAGGGTTGGATCTAGTCCTCGCGAGTGTGTTTGTCGAACGTAGAAATTAACGCGAAAAATCGATCCGACTCGCCGTGCTCGCGAGTCATCAATTTTTACGACGTGGCTCCGGGACATTCGAGGGGCGGTGGGGGGGCAAGAGGTTGCGTTCAAACTTTCCCCGTATTATCCGACCATCTAGAATGTCTTAATCTCTCGAGAACAATTCGTACGATCCTACCGATGGTAACAGAGGAACTTTTGGGTTTCCAGCATCATCGAGACGAACTTTCCTAATCGCCGGAGGGTTCACGATCGATGGTAGAAGCGAGCGTTCGCGCGCGCCAGGAAAATTCAGTTTCGCTGTCAGTGAAACGCATCAATCATTTCGTTACACGACGAACGAAGCAAATACAACAACGTGCTCGCCCCCTCTGTGATTAGTCATTTAGACCGTTTTAAAGTTGAAACCAAGTTGCAAACAGCTCGATAGCATTTTTTCCCCCTCGTGTTCTTGCCAAGGCAATGCGATAACTCGTCGGCGGTTGCCGTTGCAGTGGCGCGTGTCGATCATTAGGCCGACACGACGGTATCTTACGGACTCGTACAAAACGTGACGAATAGATCGCGCGCGATATCGTCGAGACACGAAGCTCGAGAGAAAGAACGGTGCAGTCGGTCTCGCGTCTCGTTTCGCACGTATGCTTTATGTTTCATTGTTAATACGATCGTTAACAACGGCTACGAAGGGAATAGGAGAACGTCTGTGGGGGATCATGAATTTTCCGCGAAACTGACTTTCCGTTTCACGAGCGTAGGTATCCTTGGAGCAACGAGAGCCGAGCATTGTCCATGCGAAACGCGATACGTTGCCAATTCGTTAACGACGTTCCCTGTTTAGAAAGTTTATCCGGAGCCCGTTGAACTCGAGCCAAATACACGTTTACAGCTTTTAATAGGTATTAGGGTTTCAACGCGCGATACCTGTCGTTGGAACCTCGCTCTTCAGCTTACCCCTGGGGAAAGGGAGCCCGGAGAATCGGAGAAAACGTTTTTTCGAGCATCTACAGGTGCATAAAATCCGATTAACGATTTACTGTCTACGCTCGAGGCGTGTCGAGAATCTTGAAAATCGCGACACGAAATTTAATTTTCTCTCTCGTCCGTAAGTCATCGGACACTTGTGTTACTGAACGCAGAAGAAAAAAGAGTCAGCGTTGAAAAGTCACTCGAGTGACGAAATAAACGAATTCTCATTAATGTGTTCATTTCATTCAGGAGTATTCATCGAAATGAATCGCTGCAGTGTAACAGCAAATATTTAAACAGTAATTCTTCTCTCGTACCACTCGAATCAGTCTATCGAATCACTTTCACTAGTTTTTCGATTATATTTACACGTGTTCTTAATCCTTTTGTTAATCGTTACCAGAATTATTCTACTGCATTAAAATTGTTTTATAATTTTCTGTTAGGTAATCCTAAAAGATGTTCGTTATCTTACGGAAAATTAGATTAAATCAGTGAAACTGTTTGAAGAAATTGCATTTCTGTTATGAGATTTCCACTTTTCACAGAATAATCAAGTGTCTTGGGGGCTTCTAGGCGGGGGTGTACATACATACATACATATATCTTCTGTGCACGTTGTCTCGATAGATTTGAATCTCGCGCCGCCCGTTTCGCGTGAGTACGCGCGTTCAAGGTTCACGTGGCAGACCTTTGCCGATCAACGGACACCTCGAAATTAAAACACCTTGAAGCACACCGTTGGCAGTCGGTGGGCGGCGAAGTCGCGTGCTAAATTCGAATGCTCCGGCTACGTAAATGTTGACAGACCGTGGTAACGTATCGCACGGGTACACGCGAACGGTGGATGATCGATAATCAAGTGCACGGAATACGCGTTATAGACGAGTATATGCATAATGCATACGTGATTGCGGCGATGTTCACCGCGAAGGTCACGTTTATCAGGAAAAACAAAGCGTTTTATCGCCTCGGTCGGAAAACACAAAATGCAACCGTGACCCGTCGTCGTCGTCGTCGTCGTCGTCGTCGCTTCTAGAATTCTAACCTTGATCGAAAGGCGTTCGTTCGTTCGTTCCGAGAAATCAGCGTCGAGTGAAGTCGATATGAAAGCACTGTGCTAAATTTCCCGTGGATCTCCACCCCCCCCCCCCCTCCAGCCAGTCGGCCGTCCATCAATTCCGCTCTGAAACGGTCGAAGTTGCTGAAACTCGAGAGTCGAATTCGCAGCATCCGTTATCGCGCGAGCTTGCCAAACGAAATTAACTGTCGACGCTTTTCTAGCATTCCGCCGCTCTCGGGTTTCATCGGGAAACCGAGAGAGGCGTCCAGAAATCGAAACTCGGACCGTTTCGCGGCGATAAACTTGCCGCCGCCCGGACGTCTAAACCGTTTCTCGTTATCGCGAATTTAACTAATTAACGGGAAGCCGTTTACAGCGTCTCGTCGATGTTCCCCCAACCCCTCCGATATTCTCGATTCTCCCTGTTGCTTCATCGTAATTTATTTTCATTCTAGGAAGTGGAGACGACTCGATCGAGATCGTCGAGTTGAAACGGCGAAACAAACGGCACGAGGACACTTGTACCGTGTTTCAGCTACGGGAGGGGTTGAAATCATCGCGCAACGCAAAATGGCTGCATTAGCAGTGTGTAGACGCGCGAGAGACGCCGACGCTTCGCGTGTAAACACCACAGTGTCATCGCGTAGTATTTCCGAGACACTTGTTATATCCCGTATGTATACTCCTGGCGAGAAGTGGGTACGAGACACTCGAGCGTGTACTCTGAATGAACCGGAAATATACAGCACCCTTCGCGAAGTTACGAATATCCGACACTCGAGCGGAGAGAGGTCCAGCGATTGCTACGAGCCCTTACAGCGCGCGTACAGCTTTTCGGGTATAGTTTAACAACTCCTTCTGGCCCTCCTATCGCTGCAAACGATAGCGTAGAAATTAATTATGGATACGGTTTCGGGAGAAGTTAACGCACCAAGCAGGAAAGTTGCTCGTTTTGTAGGTACACCGGAACGGAACTTGCGGGAAACAAGATATCGAGGAACCGTCACAGGAAACGTTACCCGACGGAGCGAAGCTTTTATCGCGCAGACAAAAAAAATACGTAATTTCGAGTAACGATAAATTGTTACGACTGCGGTGACGGAGGAGCCGAGGAGCACAGAATTAACCGCGAAACAGGTTTGATAAGATCCAGAGGAAAAAGTCGACGGTGTAAATTAGACGATCGAACCGTACGCGTCGTTTTATTAAAATTTTTCCATGCACACGCACGGTTTGCGTGCGACCCTTCTTGACCAACGGGGGATCGACCAACCTGTATGTTGTTTGTCTTTCTTAGAAAACGAGTTTCCGAATGTGTCGTCGGAAAATGGTCGCATCGAAACTCGGGGCGGTATCTCGTCGACAGGATCGGGATTCTTTACGATACGTGGGATTGCGACGCAACGGGAACGCGAGGGGACGGTTGTTGAAATACCGTAGTCCCTCGAACAGTAGGATAGTTTGGATTTGTTCGTGGCTAAAACGGGAGGTGGATCGAAAAAGTCCGACGAAATGAAATTGTCAAGCACACGCGGAGGTAGCGAAGAACGTGTGTCGAAAGTCCAGGAAAGTATCGAATCTTGCACCAGGCGGCCCTGGAGGCGTTGGTCGGCTTACTCTTGAGTAGGCCACGTGGGAAACGCGGAGAGAGCTCGTGTTGGGTCAGGTATCTCGCCGGGGTAATAACCCACGAGCCAGCGGCGGTGGCAAATAATAAAACACATCGACCACCTTCGAATCCCGCCATACCGATTTAACGAGTCGGATAGAACGGACGTGACGCGTCCCGGAAACTAATCAACGCTGATCTGCCGTAATTCAGGGGATTCATGGTTACGAGCATCTCCGTGGAAAGATGGCCGCGGGAAATGGACAAGTTTACGGCTGAAGAACGCATCGAGAATACCAGAGCACCTATGGACATACGGTGTACAGATGTGCGAGCAGATCGACGTAAAAATTGTGTAGTGTAATCGTAAAAGTATACCGATACCGGTACTCTTGGGTCTGGAAGCACACGGAGAGTTCGAGTGGACGAAAACACAAGCGGCTCTCGAGACCACCTCGATCGGCGCCCGGGAGAGGGCCACAGTTTCGCTGCTCATTTGGACGGCGATTCGATTATCAATTTCAATTGTTCGGTAACGATTTCGCGTAAACATGATATCGAGGCTTCGTTCCGGATTTCATTGAACCTGAATTAATCAGCTTCTCTGCGTCGAAACGCCCGTGGAAGTTAATTGAATCTGCTTTCGTTTCGTTCGAATTTCCATTCGCGAATGTCATCGAACGATGTAACGAGTTTACGCGAGACCAGGTTGTGCTCGGTTTGTGATTCCAGTGAATTTTTGAGCCGTCACAAAAACCAATTAAATACCTTGCCGCAACGACAGGCAAAAGAGTTAATTCGTACGAATCAGATTCGCGGAGAGGATTAAATTCTCCTTCTGGAACCGTCGAGATTCAAATATTTGACGTTGCGCATCTCGGTGGTTCGCAATCAAGAGAACGGTTCTTCGACATCAGAAAAATGCCTCTACCCGGGGCGGCACAGCTTTCTTCGAGTCGCGATTAATTTCTCCGGCGAGAGGGGCACGGGCGGTTCGCTTCGTCGCGTCAGACGACGTCCGCTTAATTGCAGAAACACGGTGGCGGCAGCGGCGACGGCGGCACACCTGTTGTGAATTTCGTGTAAATAACGTCTACACGACTGCCGGCTGAAACGTTGACCCGCCGCGCGTGTTCACGCGACGGATGTTTATCTCGCGTGTGAAAGTTGAAGATAGCGTGGGAAAAGTACGAATCTAACGAATGTATAGACGCATCTCGCGCTGCCTCCATCTCCTCCGTTTCGTTCGTGTGTCGTTCGTGTCTTCGGAAAATGGAACGCGTCCGCGTGCATCTGCCTTACAACGAACACGAAAATTCGTTGGAACGCGTACAGGGACAGCGTGAGAATCATTACGGATGAAGGTCTCGAATCGTGCGCCTGATCTCACGAAGCTCGATTATTCTCTGCTTCACCCTCGGTTAATCTTGTTCATCGTCGAGTACAACTCTCTCCCGCGTTTCCGTTTCGATATTTCAGACACGCACTGCTCGCCAGAAATCCCCGATTACGTGTTAGGGTAACACCGTGGATGAAATATACGCTATCAGAAACGTCGATCCGTTTATTAGAACCGAGGTGCCCTCGTGCCTCGATCCACTTAATCGCCAACGGAAAAGAACCTTCCGTTTTCGTGGAAAACTTCGCCAAGGAATCGAGTCGTTTTCGCGGTCTCGAGGATGGAAACGAAGCTTCCTCCGATTATCCCCGGTTAACCGAAACCCGAAACGAGAAGACGAATAATTGGGATCTGGGTCGAAAATAATTTTATGCATAGACTTCGGCGGCGGATCAGGCTCTCTAACGCAACATTCTCGGTTAAGAGCCCGAACGAGCGAACAATGGACGTTAAGCTGCTCCCCGCGCTCGGGATCGCACACTCTCTGTCTCTCTAGTCGGTGCAACGCGAAAAACGAGGCGGCGAACCGAATGCAACCCCGAATCGTGTCACCGAGTCAATACGATACTCGTCTTTGCAAACACTTTGCGCTCCCCCGTGTCTTCCTTTTATAGAGATCGTTAAAATACGCGGATTACCGTTGAAAAACAAAAAACCAAAACAGACTTTTTCCCGGTCTCGTGGATTCGAATCAGAGCCGAACCGATTAATGTTTCACCTGGTTTCAACTTTCAACTGGTTCCCGAAAGATACGATTATTCCAGGCGGGACCGTTGTGGTCTGAGAGAGCGGCGGTATTTAGCGTTATATTATCTTGAAAATTTCGGGCCGATTATGCGTTCGTTTCCCCGTGTGACGGACAGATCGCCGAGTTTCGTTGATCCCGCGATACCCCCGTGGGCTGGACAAAGGGATGCCGTCAGAACTGGAAATTAGAGCCTCTAATACGGGATTACGAAACACGCATCGGTGTCTTCCATTCAGCGGTTCATTATGACGATCAAAGTGGCATTGTTCGACGAATAGATCGATACGCCAATTTCCAGCATCGATAAGCGAACCGTGTACCTACGTATACGTCGGGGCCGGCTAATTCTCCGAGTTGTACCGGACGGACTTTGAGCTGCTCGTATCTCGCGATAACGCCGTGCTTGAAAGTCGGCTACGAACCGAAATACGGGAAGAACGAATTCAGAGTAACAACAAGTACGGTGGATGGACTATCGGGTTCGTACTTTCCAGTCCCTGGTCGACTACACAATAGGTGGCTGAATTCAATTGCTACGTTTTACGGATTCGGAATGTGTTCCCGTGGACCGGAAGAATTACCGGTAACTCGAAGAGTACGCGAACCGTTCAAATGGTACATCCCCCGTTTCGTTTCACCGCTCTTACCCCCCGGTCGAGGAATTGTATCGCCAACGAGGGGCGATAACAACAATCGGGATCTTCGTTAATGAAGATTTCTTTGCTCGAGGTTAAAGCCGGCAGACACGACGCCGCGGGTGAAATGAAAAGATTGTTTCTCTGAGAAAGTTTCGCGGTCAAAGTACAATGACAGGAAGCCCTGGTCGAGAGAGATTCTGTGGTACTTTGAAGAAGATGTTTCTCCGTCGTGGTGGGTACATCCTGTTCGACAAACGACGAACGCAACTGAAAGCAATCGGATCGTCGAAACTGTAGCGCCGTCTCTGATTTCAATCCGATCGCGTGATCAGCGATTAAATGCTCGACCCGATATCACACGGTATCGCTGGCGAGGATGAAAATGGATCGTAAACTTTTACAGTTTTTTTTTCTCCTCTCCCCGAAGCTAATGACTTTTTCAAATAACGGACCGTTCGTTACGGAGATGGAACCTCGTGGGAGTTGACTGTAACTTGCCCGTAAAGTTACGCACGCGTTTCCGGACTTTTCTCGAGGGTATAACGCGGATACCAACCCGCCAACTCGTGCGCCAACGTAACGAGGACCCGCGGCCGGAATGTTAATTAAATTTTATTATTTCGGAAACGACACCACGAATTCGAAACTAAAAGTTTCCTTTACTCTGCTTCCCTCGTCGTTTCACCCTCCTTTCCTTCATCGGTGAACGCGAAACATCTAGGTGTTTCAACTGAATGATTTGGAGAAATCGTACAGCTAGGTTCCCAAAATTCATCGTTTCATTTCTCATTCCTCGGAGCAAGAAGGAATCCTGGGCGAAATTGTTCGTCGAAACTTTCGAACGCTAAACAGCCCCAGTCCACTGTAAGTAATTTTCTAATGAATTACTCGAAGCAAAGTCGGCGGGTGAAACGCAAACCCACCCGGTACCCTCTTTGATACGACGCGGCTTGTATTGTACACCTTTCCCCCCGGCTTTCATTCCGCGTATTTTATTTCGTTGCGCAGGAATGCTCGAGCTTTTCTCGCTTAAGTGTTTTCGCTACTTGTGCCGTATTTTGAAGTGGCGTACCGCTTCCTTCGCGGCTCTGTACAGCTTCTTTCGCGTAACTCCACTTTGCGTGTATACGAGTGCACGGATCCCACGATCAACGTTATTTAAATATCCCAAACGTCGTCCCCGCATCTCTTCTGAACCGTTCGCGGCGTTCGTGCGCGCCGAGACATTGTATAATTTCAGGCTTTCTGTAATCGAGCAATTGCAGATAAAAACGTTCTATGCCTCCTCCTCCTCGGTCTTGCTGTAACAGCCTTGGAAGTTTCGTGTAGAATTAGAGAGACGACGACGAGAACGACGATGAGGGTTCCCCCCCCCCCCCCCCCCCCCCGTTTCCTCTGTCGGATGTGTGTTTGTTGTTGGCACTTCGACGGAGAGATGAAACGTTCCCGGTGCCTTCCTTTCGTTTGCAGTTCAACAATAAAGGGAAGTAAACTCGTCAGAAGTTTCACCCTAGTTTGTCCGCCTCGAGATTCGTTGCA
The DNA here is from genome assembly GCF_001272555.1 of Dufourea novaeangliae. Taxonomy (NCBI): domain Eukaryota; kingdom Metazoa; phylum Arthropoda; class Insecta; order Hymenoptera; family Halictidae; genus Dufourea; species Dufourea novaeangliae. The sequence continues at coordinate 28,698 of NW_015374140.1, read as the reverse complement.
ATCTTTCCTGTTGCCCTCTCTCGCAATTTACTCTCTCCTCCGTTCCCTTTTCGCGAACGTTCTCCCGCGTTGCCCGCAGCTCGAAAAGATCGACGATCTTCGCCGGTAAGGGTACGGCGGCTGTTCTCCTCGTGAACGGAAACCAATCCATATTTTATCCAGGGCCGTGTCTTTAGCGACAAAAACACACGGTCACTCTTCCGTCGTCGCGACGACTCCGTCAACGAAGCCTCGCCCCTGACACCTCGTGTCTATTCATCGATCGTTTCTTCGGTCTTCGACACCCTTGATCCATCTTCTCGACGGTAACCGCGAATTTATCCCGTTGGAACGACGAACGTTGGCACGGAGCAGACGCGAAACCCTCCGGAGAAATAACCTTGCCGCGGTTGATTTATAGGAATCGCGAAATGCCGAGCGAACGAGCGAGCGCGCAGAAAATATACAGCCGAGATAAATGTCCGTTTAAGTAATACGCGGCCGTTTCTTCCCTTGAAATCTCACCTGCCACCGCCACCGCCGCCATAGGAGCCTTAAAATTATGAAACACGAGGGGAGAATGAAACGCGACGATAGTAACGGGCAATTATAGGACATACCCGAGCGAAGCTATCCGTGTGAGTTCCACGGGCGAACCACTCTCCGAAACGGAAGACTCTCGGCTCTCGTTTCGGATAATTTTTCGCGGTTTCGAACTTTTCAAACTTTTCATCACCGACAAGGTGTACCGGCGACCGACATTTTTCCCCGCGAGCAGAACCGGCCGGGAGTTAATTAGCGGACTCCTCCGAGAATCTAATTAATGCGTCCGGTCGGACCGCGCGTGGTTTCTTCGCACGCCGGCTTAATTAGTCGTCGGGTGCTTTAAGACTCTGGATCTAGTCAACATCGGGACCATCGAAGATAGCAGCGATCTTCACGAATCGAGAACCTTGCTGTTTTTTTATAATTTCCAAGCTTCCAACGTCTGATTCTCGTTTGTCACTTGTACTAAAAATCCAGACCCCCCAGACCCTCACTCCCCGCCAGTTAGATTTCTATAATAAAAGAGACGCCAACTCTTCCGCGAGCTATTTACCCATTTCTAAACGCGGGATGCCCGTTTTCAGGGAAATGCGCAGTCGGTCTGTACTTCTATGTCTATGACGATAAAAAACAACGGTGGAATAACTTGAAAAATTCGGGAAACATCGAGACCATTCACATCGGTTCGTGCACGCAATTCGAGAACAATGAAATTGGCTATTCGACTGAATTTCCGTTGATGTTTTTGTAAATCCGTTTCCATGTTTCCCCCACCATTTTTTTTTTCGGTCGTTATTAAGTACTCGCGCTTTGTTATCCCTCGTGTGGTCCGCGTAACAATTTCTTTCTAATAGCGGACGATACGCGGTGATATTCACCGGAATTATTTCCACGTGAAATTTCGCACCGAAAAGGAAGGAAGGGATCTCTTCCTCGGAGGTCCGTGCGGGAAGTGTGGGCACGCGCGGGGAGAACTCGCGAGTGTTGTTACTTCGGGCGGTGGCAGGGCGCAGCGAACGAATAATTACCTTGTCCGACGAAAATTTCAAAGCAGTTCGCGAGTTGCTCGGTGTAATTACGCATACTAATTGGCTCACCGTCCTTTGCTACGGCTTCGTAGACACGCGTTGACCAGAAATTCGAGCGAGGAGATGCCGAGGGTGTAGAACTCTACACCGTGCACGGTTTGTGCCCGGCGGGGAACGTGTTGGGAGAATCGATGCCAAAACGGTCTCGAAACTATCGCGACAGTGTGTCGACCCTATAAAATTCCAGCGAGAATTCATTCCATTATCCGTCAAAAGAGGTGGTGAAGCTATAAAAATTTGTTCGCTGTGAAACGGCGAGCATCGTCTCGACTCGACGAATCGCGATTTAGTCGAAGTCGTGGCAAGCTGGCAACAGAAAGAGGTGGTCTTTTAAGACGGAATCGGCTTTAAGTGTCGGTAACATTTAAGGACACGGCGCGACGGCGTATCAACGGTCGTACGCGGGCGGTCCTCGTATTCCTCTTGCTCGACGACTAGTATCGACATGCGGTCGAGTGTACGTACTCCTCGAGAGGAGAAAATGCTTGGAGGAAACGCTCGAGAGCACCAACACCAACTTCGCCATTAACGCTCTTTGTCAGGACCGGCACAGCATCCAGCCCACGCGACCTCTTTCCACGGTTTCGATCGTGAACAACCAGCCGGGCGGACTCGCCCGATGGAATTCATAGGGATTCAAAAGGAATTTATAGGAATTCCGTTTACCGTGGCGGCCTCCGATCAAATTCTTTCTCATTTTATCGAGGAAAAACGCACTTGAGCTGAAAGAATTTTCGTCGGCGCGAAACCGAGAGAGCAAACGTGTCATCGTTTCCGTGTTTTCGAAAGCACCGCGCGCGTGCGCCAACATTCCGGCTGGCTCGTCGATCGTAGGATCGATTTTTGCTCACAGTCCAGCTCATTAACGCTCGATGGAAATAATTTCTGTCCGGAAGTCGGAAAATCGATAGGACGCACGCGTCCGGCGTGAAACGGGAAACGTGCGACCGGGGAACAAAGGTAAATAATTCGTTCGGTTGCTGGTGGGGGCCGATAAATGCAAATGCATACGCGATCTTTGGCGTATCCGGTTGATCGGGCTGCAACGAATACACACGTATAATATCGGCCAGCGCCCTCGTCAACGGTACACGACCGATTCGAATCGACGCGTTGACGGAAACGCGTTTAATAGGGTCGACTCGTCAAAGTTGGCCATCTTGTCGTTCTCGCTCCCTTGAAACGAGAAACGTGTAGCTATGGTAATTAAGTATCGAACGGACGTTTCATCGCGTTTCATATTAATTAATATCGATCCGATTCGATTCGAGCACCCGAAACGTTGGAACGGTCGTGCATCGGGACAACGACGACGGCGACGACGGCGACGACGGCGACGACGGCGACGATGACGATGACGGCGTGTAACGCGTGTCGGCGGATATCCGAGTTGGAAAATTGGAAGGTGCGCGCCGCTGTCAACTCGACGTCGAGGCGCGCGCGTGATGATTCACAAATAAAAATCTGCGGGCAAGCTGTTTGCCCGCGGCTTCTATTCAGCCGCGATGACAGGCTGACGTTTTTCGTTTCGCAACATATCGGATATTGCGATTCTCCATGCGACGGCGGATTGCCAGATACACGGCAGGGATCCAATGGAAAGTAACGAAACGTTTAGATCGAGAGGGGAATACATATCTAGCATTAAAAGGCCCTAATATCTATGAAAAATTTCAACGCGAATCGCGTTCGCGGTGGAACCTTTCGACGGTTATTACGGGTTTCCGAATCGATGATCGAAGGGCAGGAAGGATCGTACGAGGGCGTCGCAACAGAAAACGAAAGTGCGCACGGAGTAAATTTCTGAAATTGACGGAATCGGGAGGAAGATAGAGGAGAGGAAGGAGAGAGAAGAAATTGTGGCGAGACGAAGAGCCAAAGCGGCGTCGATGCGACGACCTGAATTGAAAAAAGCAAAGTCGTCGGGAATCTGGGGATACCGAATGCTCGGCAGTCGGCGTTGCGCGAACCCGCAGAAACGCCCCATTGTTCGCGCTCGAACAATGCTGTCTTTGTCGCGATGTGATTAAACCCTGAATAAATTTTCTATTACGTTGTTCTACACCCGGGCTTTTCTCCGTTTTCGAAAGCCCGCTTGCTTGCTGCTTTCTCTTTCTTTTGGCCGCGCTTTCGATTCTCTCGTGAAATTGCCAACGCATTTCCAGGGTCCAGGGTCTTTCTCGAACGTTTCGAGAATCGACGCGACGTTCAAGTAAAAAACTGTTCGGCGTTTTGGATCGGGACCTTAACGAGCGATCGCTGAAAAAGCCCGGACATTATGCAGGAACCGAGTTGACGCGCGCGTGTGTTGCCGTTGCAATTTGTGTTTCAAGTATCGAATCACTCGGTAATTGCTATTAATTGAAAGGGAACGGATTTCACGCTCCCGCGACTATAGCGAACCTGAGAGCGCTATGTTAATTGTACACCTACTCCTACAAATTACCGGGGACCGAGCTTCGATAAAACTGTGTAAAACGTTGAAGCGTAGACCCGCGACCCTTTGACAAACCGGACGAACGGGAAACAGGACTGGATATGTACACACGGCAGAGTTGAACTAAAAAGCATGTAAGATGTGCCCGTATCAAAGTCAAAATCATACGGGACGACGGGGACACGCTCGCGCTTGAGCATTTTCTTTCGGGCGATCGAACTTTTCCGTTTCGCGACGCTCTCGACACTGAAAGCGAAAAAGGAAAGCGGAGGAGCATCGATTTTTATAAATTTAGAGAGCGTTTTTAAACGTTCGAGCCGCCCTCGACGCGCAGCTGGGGATAGCGTGTGTAAAGTAGGCACAATCGTGGAACGATCATTACCGTTATGACGCGATTATTATCCTAGTACAACTCGAGCATTATCGACGACCGAAAAGCCGCGTTAACAGCGCTACCGGCCATTATCCGATCTCTCGCGATCGTTGTCCCATTCGACGAATTATCCTCGCAACGAATACCACCTACCGAGCGTGTCGTTCGATCATCGTCGAACCCGCGAGAAACGAAGGTATTCCCTTTCGAAACACGTATTTCCCAAAGATATAACCTTCCGTTCAGGGGGACGTATAAGTACCTACAGTATGTGTATACCTACACCCTGCGTGCGTATCGACGCCGGAGAAGGAGAGAGCGTGCGTGTGAAACAAACGTTCCACGAAATATCGAAGAATAGCTAGGCGGAGAGTGTAGGTAGCAGGTATCAGCCACCAGGCATCCGCATCCGGTATTAATTCTTCCGCGTAGAATGCCTTACATATGCCGCGTGGAATTTCGTAGATCCCGACATATCTCGGGTGTTCCATCGTGTTCCATATATCCGCGCATACCACACCGTCGTCGGTCTGCAAGCTGTGCTTTGTAATTTCATCCGTCCACTGTCTTTCCTGTCGCGGCACTGCTGGCCGAAACGCCTGCTGCAGAGCGTTCTAAATGTCGACGCTCGGAGCAGAAAGTTGCCCTCGAGCCGATTCATCGTTGCACACTCACTCGAATCGGGTTTCAAAGAAAATGTTCCATACCCAACTGCAGACTTCTATCGAGGTGGGATGTCTGCGTTCGCGGGAAAAGAAATACGACACGGACGAACGGAAGATTATGTTCGCGAAAGCAATGGCCCCTCGAACTGGCACGCATTCGTCTCTCTCTCGCGTTGCCAGGAGCCAAATACATCAAAACGAGCCGGGCTTAATGGTAACTAATTATTCGCCCCGTTGTGTCGTTTTATGGTTTCGGGGCACGCGTTTCGAGCCACATCGCAACTCGCCCTCTTCACCCTCCATTGTAGCGCGCGCTCGCCCGACAATACGCCTCTTACGATGTAAAGGTATACTTAGCAACCGTATCCACCGCGTTCCCCGCACCATGAATAATACAATCCTCGCTGTACAATGCAGCACACGGCGGCAACGTTGCGTACATTTTCGTTTCCGATGAACGCGAAAAATGGGAACCTCGAATCGGGGTTACGGTCCGTCGTCCGGTATTCGAGATCTCTATCGATCGTTGATACCGCCTCGCGATTCACGGTTGTCTGCCTCGATTTCCACGACAGGTACGCATCTTGTTTACCGTAAGTTCTCGCGTTACGGAACATACACCTACTCTGTAGTTTCGTTTATCTCGCCCAGGTGGATTTAGGGGCGAAAGGAGCAACGCCTTGGGAGCAACGCGCATACTTTACTGTTCGCGTTCACGGAACCAGAGACGGTGGAGATCCCCACCAAGGATAGGCGATCGCGTCGGAATCATTGACCCTGTGAGCGATTCGCGTTTCGGCCTTCGTGTGACGTAGTTTACAAAAAAAAACAAAAGCACGAAGATCAAAACGATTTCGTTGGCCGTCGCGGATAAAAATACTCTCGACGCGTTTAAAAGAAACTTTCGAGAGTTTCCTGGAGCAGCGGTGATAGAGTTGCTGGAACTCAGATACGAATCTACTTGGAAGTAGAATGTTCCATGCTCGAATCAGACAAGGGTGGTGGTATATCCTATGCGAGAAGCTCTCGCGTTACCGTTATGGATAATCACCCTTTACACTTGCTCGGAACTGAACTTCGACCGTGGAAGGAAGGTGCGCGGAACCCGGATATTTTTTATTTGAAAACCTTATCGAGTGGCGTGGCGGCGATTCAAAGGATTCGTATCTACCGCGAGAGTAAGCCCATTTACGTGCCACGCCGACGTTTCACGGTTCGGCCTCGTATGTTCTTCGGGTGTGTACGCGTTTGGATCGTTCGAAACGTTGCGTCGGTGTACAAGGGCTGGTAACGTCACCGGTATGAATAATTAATCCGCGACAGTAATAATACGCGGTAATCTCTAGTTGGTACGCGATTCGAGGCTCTCGCGCTTCCCTCCTCCGCTAAACTGAACGGTAAATGAAGAAACGTGGCGTGTACCTGACAGCATGTATAATCCTGGCACGTCTGTTCTCCCTTTCCTCCGGAGGCATTTATCCGCATTATCTTCCCGGCGGATTTCTCGCGGTGAGAACGTCTGGTATACTGGTTGCCACCCCCATCGCGCGAACTAGCTGGCTGCCTGCTGCCGCTACCTCACGATACCATCCACAAAGAATACACCACACACTTCCCTCCGCACGCGCGGGGGGGTTATTCCGCCTCCTCCGTTCTCGACTCCCCTTCGTTTCTTAATTTAGCGTCGAGATCCTCGCGGAAACAGCGGATGTCGTCGTCGCGTTCCTCTCTCGGTGCACGATGTCGTCTCGTCTCGTAGAGGAGGGAGGAGAGCGGGGAAAGTCGTGGGGGAGGAGATAGGAAGAGTGCACGATGGATCCAGAGGATATCAGATCGAATCCAGAGGAGAACGAAGGTGTGCGGAGAGGTCGAAAGGCGATGAGGAAAGAGGAAAAGACGGACGACCGGTCAGTGACGGTGGTCGATAGGCGGTGAGTTTCCACGTCGTCTGTCGTGGCACGATCACGGGTGCGCGACGACCACGGCCTCCGAAGCAGCCCTTGCGCCGCGAACCATCCGGAGAAAAAATCGCGGCGGGAAAAAAAAAACGACGACCAACGATCGTCGTCGTTGCCGCGGTGGTGGCGGTGGTGGTTCTCGCGATACGGTGTTGTATCGTGGCAGAAAGAATTGCGATCGGGCAGCCGAAAAACCGTGGAGTTGGCGACGGTTTAGGATCGACCGCGAGCGAACGAACGAGCGGGCGAGCGGGCGAGCGGTCGCGTTCGCCGGATGCAGCGCGAATGGAGGGTTGGTCCTGCGCGGCAGCGCGCTCACGCGGTCATCCGGTAAACTGACAGCCCACCCCTGAAAGACCTCCGAACTGCCAGCCTCCCCATCTCCCACTCTATCCTCCGCCCCTTTCGCGCTTGCGTTTTCCGTGCAACTCGCTCTCTTTCACCCTGCCACCGCCGATCTGCTCTACTTCTCGTACAGACTAGCGATGGGCATTCGATATTCTCTCTCTGCCGCAAGTTTTCGTGCGACTTGCTTCTCCTGCTGCGCGACCCTCTACCCCCGCAAAGTCGCTCGATTTGGCCCCCGTTTGCCTCTTCAACTGGCCCCCGGCTGCTTTACACTCGATAGACAGGCGGCGAATTATTACTTATTCGAGCCGACGTAAATTGAATTAACTAACGCAACGGAGATTTTTTAAATTTCCGTTCGAACGCGATCGTCTTCTCAATGTCTCGAGAATACGATCTTTCTTGAAATCTAAGGCGTATTCGCGTTCTCGCACGGTTCGAACCATTGCTGTCCACCGATTGCCTCCCATCGCTTGTCTCCACGCCCCGCGAAATACCGTCCCAGTGAGAAAAAGTCGATCGAGATCGAGTCTACCTGACCCCGCGCGCACCATCGCTCTTTTCGTTAAAAGGCTCTCCACTTTACTCCATTCCCGATCGTTCTTCGTCGATTCCGTTATCGCTTCGGGAGGGAGCTCCTTCTCCTTGAACGTTAAAAATTATCCAAGAGATCGCGACGCTCTCGATGATCCCTCGAGAAGCGGGAGATCTTTGGGAGAATCGCGTCGAAATACTTTTCAAATCGTGCGCCGTCTCGCTTACAAAGCAGTTTTGCGACGATATCTTGGTAGGGAATTGCAATTTGATCGAAATGAAATGGGACTCGATGAAAATAATATGACTCTGTTGGAAAAACAGGAGGATGGGAATTATGTATTACTTAATTAGGTATGAATTAACACCGAATTCGCTGTATGTATTTAGTTATTTATTCGAAAGTAGTTAATGGTAAATTCGTTTAAGCTACAGCCAGAATGCGGTACGAGGTAACCCTCTAGCGGTCGGCCATACGAACTGAAGCTTCTCCCTGAGTGTATACCATTGAACGTTAATTCGTTATGATCGTACATATTGGATTGATGAAACGCGTAGTGTACTCTGCATACTCGTTACATACATATAAAGTTAACACCAAACGTCGTCATGTGTCCACCTTAGTGGATATATTCTACTTACAATTAGTCTTCCGAAGCCTGTAATATTACTTACAGACGGTAGGCAGACACGAAAGGGTTGCATTCTCCCAGGGGCCAGTTTAGTTTCTGCGTTCGACCGCTAGATGGTTTCGACTCTTTCCATCCGAGTACGCAAGACCCGACATTACGAAAGCAAACGGCGAGAAATATAATTTTATAAAGCAACAATGAATTATTACAGCGAACGAGACAAGTTTAACGAAAACAGCTTTATTGTTTAAGTAACTTGTACCATATTTTAACGTTTCCGTCACCACGGTGTGATTATTCCGAAATTGATTACATTTTACATCCGATTTATTATAGACCTGGTAAAAGAGTGTATACTTATAAAAATGTACCTTTTTACCAAAATATGTATATATCGTTTGTTTTTGCTGTCAAGGATCATCGTCGTCGCGATTGGAAAGTACGATTTTTCTCGAGAAATAAAAATGCAGTGTTCGTACACACGGGGATTGCGCTTGATGACATCACGAAGTCGACGCCCTACTTTTAAACAGGTACTTAATATCATAACCTTCGGCGTCGCATACCTTTAAATCTTCGCGCAATCTGCATTTTCTCTGATTCGCGTCTGTGAGATGCGCCAGTGTTCAGTGTATAATCAATAATCAATAATCAAGGACGGAAAAGATAATATCGAATTGAACTGTGTTCGCTAACTATCCAGAGGGATTTTAATCGGTGGCGTGGATATTCTGTTTAATGTTGCCGTGTTTGTACCGAATCGCTAATAACAAGGCTTCGATCTCGGCTCGTTTCGTCAGTGTGTCGACGGGTCTAAACAGTTTCGATTAACGCCGACTAAGATGACGATTAGGAAGTTTGTTACAACACAGCTACAAGGTTACACGAGGTTTCTCAAGCAGATTCACGTGGAGCTGTACCATCGATCGATAGATCTCACAAACATCATCTTGCCCAGCCAAAGACTGGAGGATGACACGCGAAAAGTGTAGACAATCGTGGGCAAATTATTAAATAGTCACGATACTTTCGAAATGTCGGTGCCAGGGGTGGTAACGGAACATCGAGCCTGACCCACTAGCTTCTTCCACGTTTGTCATTGACATTGACACATGATTTTGGTTCGGTCGGAATTAACGCTTTCTCGCTCGTTGCAACTGGCCGTGTATTGTTCGTAGAGTGTCATCGACCAATTCCTCCGCTCGGCACAAGCATATCGCCCGATTGATATTCGTCCCGCGTCACATATCGTCTCGTTCGGCTTGCGTCACGAGACCCTGACCATATAAAAATCCTATCGAGAATTCCAGGTCTCTCTCCCGCCAGACACCGATCGCGTCGGCCAATTTTATAACCGTGAAACGAAATCTCGAATCACAAAGGTCGCGGGAGTCGACCGCGATGGGAGCCCCGGAGGTTTCCCGGGTAACTTGGACACGACACTCGAATCGCGACCGGCGAAGCCTCGATCCATCGATCCAAGACCCGTGACCAACTCCATCGAGTGTTAAAGTGTTCTCCAATTAGTGCCTTTTGTCGAAACCACAGTGATTTTCTGTCTTCCCGGCGACAGATTCGCGCATAGATTACACGTATTACAGTTCGACGCGCGGTTCGCCATGTTAAGATCGTTAACGACCCTCTTGCTACTATCTCACGTACAATGCTTTCTACCGCCAGCTATTCTGGAGACCGTGTACCATTTCTTCACCGGTTTTCCCGTGACCTCGGACGATTTAGTACGGGACGAGACGTCCTTATCCAACGAGTACGATTTTATCGTGATCGGGGCCGGTTCCGCCGGATCTGTGCTGACGAACCGTCTTACCGAGAATCCAAACTGGAGCGTGTTGTTGCTCGAGGAGGGCAAGGACGAGATGTTTCTCACGGACATCCCGCTGATGGCGCCCGTACTGCATGTCACGGACTACGTTCGGTTGCACAGAAGCGAGCCGGGGCCCCGAAAACGGGACGGGACCGGGGGTTTCTGTTTGTCGATGAACGAGGGTCGTTGCAACCTGCCAGGTGGTAGAGCGGTCGGTGGTAGTTCGGTGGTGAATTTCATGATATATTCCAGAGGCTCGCCGGCCGATTACGACGATTGGGCCGCGCAGGGCAATACCGGCTGGAGTTATCGGGACGTGTTGCCGTATTTCGTTAAATCGGAGAATTGCAAACTGCTGGATCCGGATCTTAGGTATCGTTTCAAATTGTACAAACTTTCCGTTCGGATACTCATCCGTCTGTTTCAAAAAAAAAAAAAAAAAGTGGCATTGAGACGAGACCACGAGCTGTAAAATTGGCCTTGATTTCGGTGTTCGACGTCTACGTTACATCGACACGAATTTTCCTGTCAGATTCCATGGTCACGGAGGATACCTCGATGTCACGACTTCGCCGTACGTCTCCCCTCTGCGGGAACGTTTTCTCCAAGCGGGCAGAGAACTGGGTTATGATGTAATCGATTATAACACCGACCGACATATTGGATTCTCGCCGGCCCAGGTTCATCTACGAAATGGCCATAGGGTCAGCGCGAACAAGGCTTTTCTAAGGCCCATTCGCGATCGAGGAAACTTTCATCTATCGAAATTCTCCAGAGCGACCAGGATCGTCATCGATCCGAGGACCAGAACCGCGATCGGCGTCGAATTCGTTAAGAACGGGAAGAAATTGTTCGCCTCTGCTCGAAAGGAAATCATACTATCAGCAGGTGATCGAGAAAATTTCGCTACGTTATCTCGCGTGTTCACGACTATTTTAGGCCAGTGAACTTTCACCAACCTATATTACATTAATCGTTCGTTCGAATTTATCCAGGCACCTTGAACTCACCGCAACTTCTCATGCTGTCGGGGATAGGACCTAAAGATCATCTCGCGTCCTTGAGCATCGACGCGATCGTGGATCTCCCGGTCGGTTACAATCTTCAAGATCACGTCAGCATGTCGGCGCTCACTTTTCTGGTGAACGAGAGCGTGACCATCGTCGAGCCCCGTCTCGCGTCGAATCTGGCGAACACTTTCGATTACTTCGTCAAGGGAACCGGTCCTCTGACCGTGCCTGGTGGGGCCGAGGGTTTGGCCTTTCTCGACACCAAACAAGATCGTCGAAAGGGATCGTCTCGAGTGAACAAAAAAGGAAATCGCAAGGGTTACGGTGTCGAACGAGGTAACGTGTTATAAGCCCCTTAAAAGACAAGCTTTTAAAGCAAGCTGCGAAAGCGTTCGATATAACCGATAACGCGTTTCCTTTTCAGTTCGTCCCTCGCCGAATATATCCTCCATTAACGTCGACACCGGATACTTCGACTCGTTTCTCAACTCGCTCTCGGATAAACGGAAGGAAACGGACGTTCCCGATATAGAATTGGTATTGGGTATAAGCGCGTTAACCGGGGACACATCGGGTAGTTACAGAGGGCTGCTCGGTTTGTCGGACCAGTTTTACAAAAAGGTTTTCTCCGGCTACGAAGGTCTCGACGCGTTCTCCATCGTTCCGGTGCTCCTGCATCCAAAGAGTCGCGGACGGGTTAGCTTGAGAACCTCGAACCCGTTCGACCCTCCTGTGTTCGACATAAATTACTACGATCACGAAGACGACCTGAGAACCATGGTTCGAGGCATTAAGAAGGTGAGCGCTCATTCGTGTCGGTTAATTCGTGTCAACGAGAGTCACGACGTGTGCACTGGAATACCTCGAAAAAAAAAAATACGACTTTTTTTTTTTACATTAGCCAAACCCACGATAAGTACTTGCCTTTCGTTTGATACAAGCCGTATATACCTGGCCCTATAGCCACTTACCGTTTACACATTTTTATTACCTTTCTGTCCTTCGCGTACGACTCGCATAACAATTCCTTAATTCGGTGTCAGTCGTCACGGCGTACACATCTAGTCGTCGCGAAATAGCTCTCTAATTTGTTTATAGTATTTTATTGTTAATTATTTTTATTATTAATTTATTACATGTTTAATTTATTTATCATAGTGTTGTGTATAGTTTGAGTTAATTAATTCAGTGTTGCAAGAAGATTCGTTAATGTTGTCCGTGTGAAAGAAAAATTGCATGCTCGAATTCATCTGTCACACATCGTAAGTTTGGCTACGAGGTTAAAGTGTAATTTTTTTTAGGCCAGTGTATGTGCCGGCAATTTGAATCGTTTTCGATTTCCCTTCTACTTAGATACGTAGAATCACCCTGCAAAGTTTCTGGCACCTGTAACCGGAACATCTTGTGTCACAATTATCACTGTCGAGACAACGCGTCATAATTATTTTACGAATCTTCAAGACACGTAACGCATAACGCTTCGTGGGTATTATCCGCAGGCTATACAAGTTGCAACGAGCAGGGCCTTCCAGCGTTTCAACGCGACCTTGCTGCCCGTTGGTTTCCCAGGTTGCGAACGTGTCCCATTCGATACCGATCCGTATTGGGCCTGTGTTGCACGGCACGTGAGCACGACCCTGGGTCACTTCGCTGGCACGTGCAAGATGGCCACGAGAAAGAACGGAGGTGTGGTGGACCACAGGTTACGGGTCCATGGGATCGATGCTCTCCGGATCGTGGACGCTAGTATAATACCGAGCTTAATGTCCGGTCACACGAACGCGCCCGCTTATATGATCGCCGAGAAAGCCGCGGATATGATTAAACAGGACTGGAAAGTGTTCGTTTCGCATGAACGGTGTCGTTGAAAGGATGTAAAGAATAAGAACTCGAGAAACGTCACGTCGGCGGATGTGTATTTAAACATAAATTAGTTTAAGACTAAAGTAACGGAACGATAAGAGACAGAGTAGTTCGCGCGAACGTAGATTCTCGTGAAACAGGCGTCTACAAGTGTGTGTGTGTGTGTGTGTGTGTGTTTTGTATCTACGCTGGTCCACGGGTGTAGCGTATACTTTGATTACAATAATGACCTCGGAACCACGGAACGTAATCGTGTTAAAATGACTGATCTGTCGAGATAATGGATGTCCATCTTTGGCAACGAGTGTGTTTCTCGTCTAGAGCAACGTATGTACAATCGAACGAATTTTTCTTTTTTTTTTCAATACCACTACGAAATCCTCGCGATACAATCGAATTTGGAGCTAGCGGGTCCAAAATATCGAAAGGCTAGCTAGAAACGCGAACGCGAGAATTCGGGAGAGTTGTGTCCAAGGTGTTGCAGCTGCGGCACCTGAAATTGAATCGAAATCGTTAAAAGACGATCGATCGAGTACAATTTCATCGAGAGCAAAAGAATCGTGTACCGTTGTCGCTGAATCGGATGCAATCGTGCAGCTTTTCGGTCACGGTGTAATCCTTGGCGCATGCGCATAAGCCTGAAAAAATTCGTTGTTTTAATCGACGAAATTGTCTAATTTCGAAGCATTTAGAAATCTTACCGTCCACGCAATCGACGTTCATCACCTCGGTCGAATACGAGTCTCTGTACGTGTCGGTGATGCACTCTTTGTGGTTCTCGCATCGTTCGTTCAATGCTAAAAAAATAATCGATGGATCAATCGGTCAAGTTTCCTGCGCGCGCGCGATGTTGGATCGGTTACGATTCTGCACCGGCGATACTGACCGACATCCTTGATGCACACGGAACCGCGTTGATGGAAATACTCGAGGCAGCCGCACTTGTCGTTAGAACCGCATTTGCTGTCTTTCAGGAATAGCTGGCACTGAGAGTCCTCTTGACACGGTTCTCCGACGGAATTGGCAGCTTTCAGACACCGTTTACCGTCCCTCGACAGCACGTGATCCACTCTGCACGAGCAGACGTCGATGCATCTCGAATTCTCCGCGACGCATTCGTAATCGTTCAGGCATTGGTCCCCCAGTTCTGGTAAAAGTGGATTAGATTCTACTTATTCTCTCGAGAAAAGAAAATGTACCACGTCGACGCGAACGAGATAGCGTTACTTGCCTTTACTCGGTATGCAACCGTCGTTCCGTGGATTCGGATGGTACTTCAACGTGCACTCGCAGAATCCTGTCACGCAGTAACTGTCCTTGATGTAGCAATTCCGATTCGTCTGACAGGCGAGTCCTAAACCTGGAACACGCGAACGAAACACTCTGACCATCGATCCAAATCCAGCACCACCGTTTCCCCTAGTTCGCGTTAGCTACGTAGCAACCGCGCGAATGAAGAATGATCGTTGCGCGCGATACGTCGTCGCGCAGGAAACGCGAGCATTCCACGGGAACCAAGGGGTGTGTGTGTGTGTGTGTGTGTGTGTGTGTGTGTGTGTGTGTGTGTGTACAACCTACCAACAGACTCGTAACACCTTCCCTCGACGTAATGAGAGCCGTCGGAACACTGACAGATATTTCGTCGACACTCGGAGTAGGGAGCAAAGGTCACGCGACACTGTACATCCGCCTCGCATGGGTCTCCTATGGCAGCCGCCACTGTGAAAGAAAATTTCATTTCGTTAATTAACGGTCTGGTTACAGAAACGTCAGATTTACGCGGGTGTATTCTCCACGGTTCCGAGAGCCTCGATGATGCCATTCCGTCTGAGAAGTCGAGGGAAATATGGTTAATCTTTGTCGGTTCGGCGAGCACGACGAACGACACGCTCCAAGGAGACGGGAGGCCGTGAGAAAGGGACGGCTAGGCGCACGGACGAGGGAAGATATCCCTGTGGAATCACGTTTCCGAGGTCGGCGACACCGATTCCGTGTCTCGCGCGACTATGACAATTAATCGAAAACTTTTCTGGATCACGACCGCCGCAGTTTCGTCGAAACAAACAGACCCCCTCGAAAATACGGCGGTTACCAGTAAGTAGTAATTTGCTTCGACGGGCCACGAACCTCCCCCCCGAGCGGACGTATACTTTAACTTCGTTAAATTGACGCGCGTCCACGGAGGAGATTAAAGAGGCGGAAGGGTTCTAACGAGAAAATTGCCACCGGGGAATTTTGGGTAACTACGCGCCGCTGTGAGCGTCATCGAGGAACCGGAGAATTAATAATCGTGAGTTAACAATCCATCCGGATATGGGGGTAGATACTGTATCCCCGCGTGCGAATATGTTTCTTAGGAACGTCTTACCCTTCAGGCACTCCACGTGCGTGCGATTCTTATAGACGATGTAATCGTCTTTGCACAAACAGGCTTCTTGATTCCAACAGTAAGCGTTCTTCATACAGTCGTCGTCGTATCGACACTTGGCCAAGGTCTCTGAAAGAAAAAAAAGTCACGTTTCAATCTGTTCGAGCGTTCAAATACGTCAATTCGATTAGTCGCGGTTGCTACACGAAAGATCAGACATCAAAAGCCCCGACCATTCTTTGATCTCCGACCCAACAAGCGATAGATTTCGAGAAGCGTGTAGGTTTTTCGGGCGCGGTTCGATAACCGAAGGTAAGAAAATATTTCGCCTTCGGTGTTTTGTTCCCCGACGGGGGAAACACGAAAGAAGCGTCGTTGTGTCGCATACGTACGATGGGGTGGCGTTCGCTCCTGGCAACGGGGTAGTTCCTGGTGGACGTAGGAAATGGTCGCGCAGACGGTGACAGGCACGAGGACGAGGAGCCTCGATAACCCGACCACCGTCCTGGTCGGCGTCATCCTCGCGCCGCCGCCGCTGATACAACGTCTTCTTCTGGTTGTTGTTCCATCGGTCTGGCCCGAGACTTCGTCATTCCCGTGGATCCCGATCCCGAGGACGATCGTACGTTCCCTCGTTCCCTCGTTCGTCCGGGCTCGTTCGGCCAGGCCTCCGACGCAACGACTCCTCCTTCTCCGCGTTTCTTTACGATCTTCCGTGTTTACTGTCCGCGTTACACAACGCTACTGCGTGCTCCTCGTCACCGCGGCGAAGCCCCGGTCTATTGTCAGACATCGCGTCAGGTCCGTCGACGGGCCTACTTATACGTACACACCAGTCGCGCGCTCGCCATTCGCGTCTATCCGTTCGTCGATTTTCCTCGTTACGGAACTATTCGACCGATTATTATCGAATAAGTATGCGGTTCTATCGTCGCGTCGTACAATTACCTCTTCGGGAATTATCTTGGAACAGTAATAGCCAGTTCAAGCGACAGGTTTTTTCACCGATTCGGTAATTCTGCCGATGATGATTTGGCAAAATGACCGTATCGTCCGAACGGAGTGTAACCGGATCAATTTTGGGGAATAGAGACACGGCAACGGTGTCGGATTCGCGAAAACGCATGAGCCTCGTTGCTATTGTTACGTGAAAGCGAGACCGCGGTTTTATCGATCGCCAAGCAAATCGGGTTAAACGTCGCTGGATAAATGTCCGCCGAATTTACCACTCGATTAACGAATAATTATCACGATGCAGTGTCCCCGTTTCGTAATCAACCGTCTGTATGTACAAATTATTCGCGAACGGTCGGGAAATTAAATCGTTCGCGAGCCGTGTTTTCCAGCGGCAACGTAACAGGTTGAATCGCGTGATCGGTGACGAGCGCACTCACGCGTTGAATCGCCGATCCTACCCATGGATCCTTGGTCGCGTTTAAATGTAATTTAATCGGACTCTGGTGCTGTTTCTGTGCCGTTGATTAATTGGTGACGCGAAACAATTTACACGTTCTGTCCACGCGTTACACATTATCCCGCGTCCTTTCAACGTTCTTGGAATCGACGCGGCGAATCTCGAACGGTTTCTCGGTAGTCGACGGGCACTTTTCAGACGAAGGTTACCGGTCGATGGGTACCATTTAGCGTGCTCCGCTTGCACAGTTTCCGTCTGTTACGCAACAACAAGCCGCCCGGCATGACCCGGTACAAACACAGAAGCCATTGTTACGCGTCGCGTTCAACTCGTTAGTGCCCGCGACACGTTAACGTTATCGTATCCGTGGCATTAACACCGTCTGTAATATCGAAATAACAAGAATCGTTGGTGTGCGTAAATTACGAAACGATCACTTATCGGTGGGGAATCGAGCACAACATCTCCCTTCGCCTCCGAAGGAATTTCGTTGTTTGTACAAGCGGTACCAGTCTTTTCGATACCACTGACATCGAGTCATCGATCAATATCGACTGCATTCCCGACTACGACCTCACCCGGCTATCGAATAACGCGAAAAAATATGTATAGTTCGAGTACCCATAATGTACCACACCGTGATCGTCGTCGCGCATGAGTTTCCGCGATTTCGATGACTCTAGACGATGTCAAAGTACAATACAAAAAAGCGTTCGTTCTCACCGTTACCGTTCGCCCCGTGTCGTTATTATCGTCGCCAGTTTATTGCCACGTACACACACACGCACGCACACACATTCATATTTGTATCTCCTGCGGGCACGATAGCACCATTAGCTCGGGCACGGGGGGCGTTCCAATCCGTTGACGATCGATACGCGAAGGTGAGCAACGCACAGATTTTAAATCGATGCGCCGCATCTAGAGAAAAAAAAAAAAAACGCCTGGTCCGTGTCGGAGGGTTTAACTACTAAACGAATCGCTTCCTGCGATCGGTCGGACGGATTTTGTCACGCGTCCTCTCAGAGGATCAAGCACGGCGGGGTATTGTTTCCACGTCGCGTGTCGCTACGTAATGGAGATCGCGCAACGCCAACCTTTTGTTCGAGACGAATGCCGCAATATCGCCCTGGTTCGGGAGCGGAGGAGCGTTAGACCGAAATATCGGACGACGGGAGGGAACGATCTCTCTTGTTCTTTAATTATGCGCGCCGGTTCCAACCCGACATTCGCCCATAACTGTGAGAACCAACAGCGTAGATCCGGCCTCCCCACGTTTCCCCGCGTAGCCCGAAGAAAGGAACGGTCTCGCTTACTCGCTTGCTCCCCAGCGAATAAGTACGCCCTTTCAAGCTTTTCTTACGTATTCTGCCCCTCGGCCGATCTGTCTATCTGTCGAAATCTTGCGCAAAAGTCGACGCCAGCTAATTCCTTCGACAACGATTTTAGAGACAATAATTACTTATAGAAAATTTCACGCGAATTCTCGTCGCGTAAGCGTTCAACGGACTTCGATCGTAAGCATCTGTCGAGTAACGATCCTCTATGGAAAATCCCAGAAAACCTTCTAAACGAGGAGAACCAGCCAACGAGTTTCACAAAAACGTGTCTGAAACGCGATCCCGTTTTGTCGTCGAGTGTGTAATATCAGTCGCGTGAATCTCCCGACGGTCGTCGACGGCGAAAGATCGGAGCAAGGAACAGCCTGGGCAACGGCAAAGAAATCTCACGATCGAATAGAACACGCAACACTCACGTCTACGGAGCAGATGCTCGTGCTGTCCGTGCGCGGCAACGACTGCACTCCACGCGGCGAAGCAGAAGCCGAGTCCGATCGACAACGCAACACCTCCCATCGGGAGACGATCTACCAAGCCCGCCATCTCCGCCGTTCCGGACGAGCTTCTCGACGGTTTTTCGCTGTTTCTTCCTCTTCCTTTCCTCCTTTCCTCGTTTCTCCGTTCCTCTTTCCTTCTTGGCGAACAAACGAATTTCACGAGTGGCCGCACGGTGCTTCGAACAGGTTCCACCGTGTCTATGTCCGGCCCAACGTTTGTCCCGCGACTTTATCTAATCGGTGCCGCGTTGATAAGTTCACCGTGCGAGCACACGGGAACGACGAGAGTCATTTATTGTCTTGAACGTAACCGCTGGTACGATCGGCACTGAAATCACGCCGGGCTAAGAGACGGTGACGCATCGTCGGAAATTTTGCGTTCTACGATTAATACGCATCGATCGACACGCCGTGGCGTCGTCGCGCGTCTCAACTGCGTTCGAAACCGAAAGTATCGCGAGAGGTGATCGGTCGATCACCTTCTCCATGCAAGAATAATTGGGAACGAAAGGTATCGGTGATTCCTTTTTTCATTCAGGCAGGTAATTCAAGGAAAACATACAATTTCTTGTACTTAACTTTTTTATTTACCAATATTAAAAACAAGTGGTACAAAAGCGAATAACAGTAGAAACTTTGTTAGGAACGCTCTTAAACTAAGAAAGAAGATATTCTATTGTTGTTTTTTCTTCGCGTATGAATGCCACGCGATTCTAAAAAGAAAAATCACGATGTTCTTTCCACGCTTTCAGATCGATTAACAATCAAAATGCAACTTTGATCGCAAAAAATAAAATATCGTTCACGGCCTATTCGGTGGAAGCGTTGTGATAATTGGCATTCCGTGGTGTAAACTGTAAATAAGTGAGCCAGTCGTCGATCAACGTTCAAACGTGCTCTTGATCCAGACGATATCTCTGCCGCGTTCGTTCGTTCGTTCGCGAAAAGATAAGACGATCGCGTTGAGTTTTTGCCTCGGCGAGCGAGTTACTCGTTTCTTTGGTCTCTGTGTACGTACACGTTTCTTTGAGGATAGAAGAGAGAACTACGTGGGAGAAAAGCAGTCGCGCGATAAGCGCGCAACCAGCGCAGCGCCTCGATCGCGTCCGCGGCAGAGGAAGTCCTCGAACGCTTCGTTGCACCCGCCACAACGGCGCGTTCTCTCGTCGCGCTCGACGCGTAAGTAGTATAACCCTGTAAGTACGATCTCGACGACATCCGACGCCGTCCTCGCAACACTCGCTTTCCTTTCCGCGCTGAATCGCGTGCTCGCCGCGAGAGACAACGCGCGGGGATAGTCGTCGAAATGGATCGTCTCGAGGCCTAGATTTCCTCGAAGGGACCGACGAATAGGAACGTCGCGAGTAAAAGGGTTAGAAGGGATCCCAGGAAACGCGTACCTGAAAAAAGAAAAGAAAAAAAAAAAGAACGAAGGAAACCGGAGTAAGATCGTAGTAGCTGGAGATCGGAGCTGACGTCGTATAGTTGGTTTTTCGCTTACCTTCGTTAACGACGCACGCGTCATCCTCTCGATGAAAATCTTCCGCGCAAACGCACACATTCGCCGTGCATGTCACGGCCTTTCGCGTCCTGTTTTCGTCGTCGGCCTGGTAACAATCGTACGCGTTCCCGCATTGTTCGTCCAGACCTGTGTCCGTGTGCAGTGTACGTATACGAGATAATAATATAATAATCTCTCTTGACGGGAGAAAAGCTCGTTTACAATTACAAAACATAAAATCGTGTTTTACCTGTGTCGAGGTAGCATCGATTCATTTCGAGCTCGAAATGGTGCCGATCCAGACACCTACACGTCCCGTCGATACACGCGGCCGCGTCTCCGAAGCTCTGCGAACATTGTTTGTCCTCGACGCACTTGTTCAGAAATTCTCGGGCGACCGGTAGACATCTTTTCCCAGTCGAGTCGATCACCGTCTCCTCGAAACAATCGCAGATCATCTTCTCCTCGATGCACACCGCGCCCTGGACCTTGCTGCATTCCTCGGGCCGCGAGCATCGTTCTCCAAGGGCTGCGAAACACAGAGTCGAGTCGAAACGATCGAAATAGAGCTTATCCGAAATTACGACGAACGAACGGGTTCTGGTTTACCGATAGTCTCGTAGCAAGCGTTCCCCGCGTAATGATATCCCGGGATGCAATCGCAGCGACCATTCTGGCACGTGGTGTTCGCCAGAAAATCCGTACATTGCCTGTCCTCGACGCACGGGGACTCGATCGCGTTCACCCCTGAAAGATACGGAAAAAACGATTCCGTGAGTGCTCGTCGATACGGTGCCCACCAACGAGGGACAAGCGTTCTTACTCTTAAGACACGTCTTCCGAGTGGTGGACATAACGTAATCTTTCTGACAGTCGCACTGGCTTATCGACGTGTTGCACATGGAGTTGTTGAACGTGCACTCTTTATCGAGCTTGCAGCTGTGGAAAATGGGCGAACCTGAAAAAGGAAACGGCGCGCGATTTCAATATCGATCGAGACATCGGTATTAGGTACCATCGGTGTGTATACGTATAATACGTATGTACATATCTATGCTACGTAGTTAGGTATATTTACCTGCGTTTCTGCTGTTCGGGCGTAAAATTCCCGCGTTGGAACAGTTCCGATACTCCGTTCCGTACTTGCACTCACAGTGCCCGTTCCTGCAGAACGGGTCTTTCAGTAGGACCGAAAACTTGACGCAATCTTCCGACGTCTCGCAAGGTATCGTTACGTCTGCAACACGAATGTCAGGGCGGTGGTATCAACACCGTGCGCTGGAGCTTCGTTTCGTACCGAATAAGACGAGTCTCGTACTCGTCGAAGGCCACGAATTCGTAGTTCTCGAACGGGGATTCAAAGAGTCGCGGAGAGCACACCGCGATCCGGGTCGCTTCCGAGTTTTTTAAAGTACGTTCGACGTGTGCTCGAACGATCGATCGGTGTATCGTTGCCGGTGCGGTTTTCTTTCGCTATTCAAACACGTCTTTTCTGGTCTCGAATGATTCGCTGCGTCGACGAATCGTGACCAAATACCTTTGGCATCTCTGATACATTGTACGTCTGGTAAAGTAAAGTATATATGTATACACACGTGATGCTTTGGAATTCAACGATTTCCTATAAAGAAATATAATCTACCAAATTTATTCGACTTGCACAGAAACACTGGAAATACATTAAGACCACGGATCAAAAGCGAAGAGTATTGACTGTATTTCTGTTTATTAATCTTCCCGTGACAAGAATAGCGATCCACTGGTGGTAGAAATATTCTGCTAGAAATATTGTATAGCTGAGATCGTTTCCGACGATCCTCGCGAAACGGAATTTTTCGATGAGAATCGAATATCGTCCGCCATTTCGACAGACTTTTTTCCTCGAGACCGCGCAAGTAAAGGTCGTCTTTATTTTGTAAGAACGGTCGTCGACGTTCGTATACAAGCTGTGCCAGGACGTTACCTAAATACGAAATGTCGTATCGATAGATATACATATATGTACATCGGTTACCACGAATAATCTGACGATAAATCGATCCACCGAATACCTCTCGATCCCTTCGTTTCGCTCGGCGGTATCCAGAGTGGCCGAGTTCGATGAATCGAAGTGGAAATTTCACGAGAATAATATTACGCACGATGTTATATGTATATTGTGTTCACGGTAAAACACGAAACTCGATCGACGATGAAAATTACACGCTTCTTACGATTTCGAGTTCCATCATTTCCCGATTCAGGAAAAAACCGATCGCGAGATTCAATGCCTGTTCCCGTGAATTTGAAATTAGCTTGTTGTCCGATCCAAGTAAAGAGAGAGCGAGAGAGAGATAAAGGAAACGTTACCGATCTGCTCGGCGGTTGCGAGGCCTAAGATCGCGAGAAGTTCCACGGCCAAGAAGAAACCCATGGTGTTGCACCGTTTCGTTCCGACGTTAACGAGCATCGTGGTCGACGACGAGCACTTGTCCTGCGAACTAGCTAGCGTACTTATATCGTTTCGCGATCTAGCATCAATAGCGCACGACTGAGGAACGCGAAGCCGGCTCGAACGCGCGGTTGACCATATTCTCCCACCATCGTGATATTCTTCCAGTCAGGCAGCTGGCGACTGGCGACGGAACACGATTCGATTCCGTCTTTCTGTCAATCTCCGACATCTTTCCTGGGGCTTTTCAAATCGCACGGAAATTCTCGACTTCTCCGTTCGAGTTATCTCGCCGTGATTCAAAGACGCGCACACAACGCACCATCGTTTCGAGGTACCTGCATACATTCATGACTCTCGCGTAACCGACGATGAGTCGCACCTGTGATTCGGTGCGTTCGAACGCTTCCACCGTCGAGCTCGATCCGTCTGATTCACCGTTCCGAATCGTATACCGAGCATGTATATCGGTGATAAACCACGAGATAACGATTGTTATCACGGAAGGGCGTGCACCGCTACGCTTTACGACGAGACACTTAACCGTGTCTTATCCGGGAAACGTAGTCGCGTCGAAAGTGCCGCGATCGCAGTGAAATCAAAGGAAACCAAAAACCCAACGTCTTTCTTTGCAAATACGTTGTATTCGAGATGCGGAGGAGCGACAGTTTCGGTAACACCGGCCTGGTGTTCCTCGTTGTCGGATCGGTCTTGTGTTTCGAACGTAAATATTAACGAACAAGCGCATAACCAAACGCTTTCGTTTCCGGGCGACTGGTCGTGTCGAAACCGAGAGTAGTTGGAATAGCGTGATAATTGTTTCAGAAATCGCGGGACAACAAATCGGGACTGCGAAGTACGGCGAACAATGCGAGAGGGACCGTAACTGTATACCTCATGCGTTCTGCCGGGTACAGAAGAGCTGCGTCTGCGAGGCGTATTATTCACCGACTCTGGACCGAACAATGTGCATCGCCAGTGAGTCTCGTGGGTTCGTATCGTTGACGCGAGAATTAGATCTCCTTCGGTGTTTCTTTCGTTAGATGAGGGGGCATCTTGCATCGACAACTCTACCTGTCGATCGATGACTAACGCCGTGTGCAGACAGGGAAAATGCACTTGCCAAGACTCGTACGCGTTGGACACGAGGAACTCGTCGAATTGCATTAGCAGTAAGTAACGTGGCGGCCGCGATAGGATTCGTAACGAAGACCGATCGGAGTATAATAAGTACACATTATACAATACATGCGATGAATCGGCCGTTGCAGGACCATCGAGGGAGGGCGATCGTTGTCAACGGGACGACGATTGTCAAGAGGCGCTTGGCCGTGCAATGTGTGTCAGCGAACGGTGTCGATGCCTCTCGCAGTACCATTTCGTCAATGAAACTGGAAAATGCTTACCAACACGATGTAAGAACTTGTAACATGTACATCTAACCTTCGATGTTGCGCTTTTTCGACCAATTGCCAACCGGTTCACGCAGGCGTTTTCTCACCTTGAATCTACGATTCACCGAATCTCGGTTTTCACCATTGCAGCTGGATACGGAAAAGCGCAACAGAAACTTGTCCAACAAACTGCACAATCCATTAATCCATTAATTCGTTAACGCGTTCTTTTCAGTTTTGTACAATCCCTGTACAAAGGATTACGATTGCGTGGGTTACAGTACCGAAGATGTCCTTGAGTGTCGAAACGGCGAATGCGTTTGTAAAAAAGGAGAGACGGGTTGTAACAAAGGTTAATAAGAATTAATTGTACCGCGTTGCTATCGAATACGGTCGACCTATTTTTTAAGCTGCTCTAAGCTTTCTCTCTCACTCTCTCTCTCTCTCTCTCTCTCTCTCTGTTTCAGCCCCTCCGTTTACTTCCGTTGCAATTCCTGCGATACTGCTAATGCTCTTCTTCTGGATGATTTAAATTCATTTTTATTTGTAATCCACATCTCGAATAAACATACCTACGTTTATACAACATTTAGCTTCTTCGGTCTTTTTCTCGTCTAAAAACTAACAAGACCAAATCTACGGATTTTGAGCTTGTATTATTAAAAGATTATGTTTTTTTTTTGCCGGTCGTGACACCCGTGGTAAGTCACTCAAATTGCCCGCGAAATCTTACAGACGGATGTGTGAGAATTTCTGATGATGGAAAAAGGCAAAAATCTCAGTAATTAGGCGTTCAAAGTGAACGTCGTTAGCCTCAAATTATTCCTTTTCCACACAATGCATAGACCCAATACTGCAGAAGCCCAGAACTAGTGAAATTATTTATACTTGTATTAATGCAGATAGATACGGAGCGGTAACCCTAATTGCAGCAGATTCCAATCGCATTTACACCGTTCAACGAGCATAACTTCTCTTCCTCTCGCATTAGATTCGAAGATCAAAGAACGTAGATTAATATCCTCTAGCGATTGAGAACCAGTAATAATAAGAACATTGTTAAAGTCGCAATTGTTTGCAACGGTTGACACTGTATCCCTTCATACGCACCCCGTTCAGTTCACTTTGGCCAACTCGTATATTGTTATGCCGGCAGCTTTCATCTTGACCAAGCATTCGATTTGTAGCTTAAAGAACGTAGATTAATCCCCTGTCATTGACAATAACAATAAACGACCAGAACACTGTTAAAATCACATTTAATCGCGGAATACCACTATTTTTTTAACCGGTGGCGCCACCCGTGCCGAATCCCTGAAACTGCTAGCCAAATCATACCGACAGGTAAGTGAAAATTTCTGGCGACGGAAAAATGCTAATATCTCACTAATTAAGCGCTTAAAATCAATGTAGTTGTTCTCAAGTTATTCCAGACGACTCCATACATAGCCCCAATACTGCACAAACCCGGAGTTAGACAAATTATTTATGCATATGTTAATGAAGACCCTTATGGAGTGGTAACCCCAATCGCAGCAGGTTACAATGACATTTACACTGTTAAACGAGCATAACTTTTCTTTGTCAGGCTTTGGATTCCAAGATCAAAGAACGTAGATTAATATCCTGTAGCGACTGGGAACCAGTAATAATAAGAACAACATTAAAATCACAATTATCTGCAACGGTTGACACTTTGTCTCGTCATTCGCACCTCCTATAGTTCACTTTGAATAGGTCTTACAGTGTTATGCAAACAGATTTCAGCTTCATCAATCATTTGATATGAAGCATAAGGAACGTAGAATAATCTCCTGTCATTGAAAATAACGATAAACGACCAGAACACTGTTAAAATCGCATTTAATCGCGGAATACCACTATTTCTCGACTGGTGGCGCCATCCGTGGCGAATCGGTGAAACTGCTAACCA
>NW_015374140.1:0-1059 GCF_001272555.1 Dufourea novaeangliae | reverse complement strand
ATATCTCAGTAATTATGCGCTCAAAGTTAATGTTGCCAGTCTTAAATTGTTCCCCACAATACAGTGCATCGACCAAATGCAACTGAACCCCATAATTGGAGGAATTATTTCTACCAGTGTTAATATGTTACATATTCAGTGTTGACAGAAATGATTCTTCCGATTATGGGGTTCTGCGGTATTGAGTCGATGCACTGAGTCATCAGGAGTAATTTGAGACCAACTGCGTTCATTTTAAGCGCCTATTTACTGAGATATTTGCACTTTTCCAACATTAGGAATTTTCACTCACCTGTCGGTATGATTTGGCTAGTAGTTTGCGCGAATTGCCACGAGTGGCGCCACCGGTCGAAAAAATAGTGGTATTCCGCGATTAAATGCGATTTTAACAGTGTTCTGGTCGTTTATTGTTATTGTCAATGACAGGGGATTAATCTACGTTCTTTAAGCTACAAATCGAATGCTTGGTCAAGACGAAAGTTGTCAGGATAACGTTGTATGACTTGTCCAAAGTGAACTAAACGGGGTACGCATCGCGAGATAGAGTGTCAACCTCTGCAAACAATTGAGATTTTAACAATGTTCTTGTAATTACTGGTTCCCACCTGCCAGAGAGTACTAATCTGCGTTCTTTAAACTTCGAATGTAATCCATGACAAGGAAAACTGATGCTCGTTTAGCAGTGTAAATCCGATCGAAACCTGCGGCAAGTACATAACCACTAAACAGGTAACACTTTTCTTCGTCATGCACTACATTCGAAGTTTAAAGAATGTAGATGAGTACCCTGTAACGGCTGATTCGTCTTGACCAAGCACTCAACTTGTAGCTAAAAGAACGTAGATTAATCTCCTGTCAGTGGCAATAACAATAAACCATCAGAATACTGTTAAAATCGCACTTTATTTGCAACGGTTGACACTGTATCTCGTCATGCGTACCCCGGTTAGTTCACTTTAGACAGGTCGCACACCGTTATACGGACTGCTTTCGTTCAGCTGAAGCACTCAATTTGTAGCTGAAAGTACGTAGATTAATCCACTTATATTGATAATAACA